>NW_028270179.1:42296142-42596142 GCF_037043375.1 Chiloscyllium plagiosum
ACTTGTCCCCCTCTCTCTCACTCACTGTCTCCCTCTCCCTCTCTCTGTCTCCCACTCACTGTCTCCCTCTCCTTCTCTCTGTCTCCCACTCACTGTCTCCCTCTCCCTCTCTCTGTCTCCCTCTCCCTCTCTCTGTCTCCCTCTCTCCCTCTCCCTCTCTCTGTCTCCCACTCACTGTCTCCCTCTCCCTCTCTGTCTCCCACTCACTGTCTCCCTCTCCCTCTCTCTGTCTCCCACTCACTGTTACCCTCTCCCTCTCCCTCTCTCTGTCTCCCTCTCCCTCTCCCTCTCTCCCTCTCCCTCTCTCCCTCTCCCTCTTCCTCTCCCTCTCTCTGTCTCCCACTCACTGTCTCCCTCTCCCTCTCTCCCTCTCCCTCTATCTGTCTCCCACTCACTGTCTCCCACTCTCCCTCTCCCTCTCTCTGTCTCCCACTCTCCCTCTCCCTCTCTCTGTCTCCCACTCTCCCTCTCCCTCTCTCTGTCTCCCACTCTCCCTCTCCCTCTCTCTGTCTCCCACTCATTGTCTACCTCTCCCTCTCTCTGTCTCCCACTCACTGTCTCCCTCTCCCTCTCTCTGTCTCCCACTCACTGTCTACCTCTCCCTATCTCTGTCTCCCACTCGCTGTCTCCCTCTCCCTCTCTCCCTCTCTCTGTCTCCCACTCACTGTCTCCCTCTCCCTCTCTCTGTCTCCCACTCACTGTCTCCCTCTCCCTCTCTCCCTCTCCCTCTCTCTGTCTCCCACTCACTGTCTCCCTCTCCCTCTCTCTGTCTCCCTCTCTCTGTCTCCCACTCACTGTCTCCCTCTCCCTCTGTCTCCCTCTCCCTCTCTCTGTCTCCCTCTCTCTGTCTCCCTCTACCTCTCTCTGTCTCCCACTCACTGTCTCCCTCTCTCCCTCTCTCTGTCTCCCACTCACTAGCTCCCTCTCTCCCTCTCCCTCTCTCTGTCTCCCTCTCCCTCTCTCTGTCTCCCACTCACTGTCTCCCTCTCCCTCTCTCTGTCTCCCACTCACTGTCTCCCTCTCTCCCTCTTCCCCTCTCTGTCTCCCATTCACTGTCTCCCTCTCCCTCTCTCTGTCTCCCACTCACTGTCTCCCTCTCCCTCTCTCTCACTGTCTCCCCCTCTCTCTCACTGTCTCTCCCCTCTCCCACTCACTGTCTCCCCTCTCTCCCACTCACTGTCTCCCCCTCTCTCTCTCTCACTGTCTCCCCCTCTCTCTCACTGTCTCTCCCCTCTCCCACTCACTGTCACCCCTCTCTCCCACTCACTGTCTCCCCCTCTCTCCCACTCACTGTCTCCCCCTCTCTCTCACTGTCTCCCCCTCTCTCCCACTCACTGTTTCCCCCTCTCTCTCACTGTCTCCCCCTCTCTCTCACTGTCTCCCCCTCTCTCCCACTCACTGTCTCCCCCTCTCTCCCACTCACTGTCTCCCTCTCTCTCTCACTCACTGTCTCCCCCTCTCTCCCACTCACTGTCTCCCCCTCTCTCCCACTCACTGTCTCCCCCTCTCTTTCTCTCACTGTCTCCCCCTCTCTCTCCCACTCAATGTCTCCCCCTCTCTCTCACTGTCTCCCCCTCTCTCTCACTCACTGTCTCCCCCTCTCTCCCACTCACTGTCTCCCCCTCTCTTTCTCTCACTGTCTCCCCCTCTCTCCCACTCACTGTCTCCCCCTCTCTTTCTCTCACTGTCTCCCCCTCTCTCTCCCACTCAATGTCTCCCCCTCTCTCTCACTGTCTCCCCCTCTCTCTCACTCACTGTCTCCCCCTCTCTCCCACTCACTGTCTCCCCCTCTCTTTCTCTCACTGTCTCCCCCTCTCTCCCACTCACTGACTCCTTCTCTCTCTGTCTCTCACTCACTGTCTCCCTCTCCCTCTCTCTGTCTCCCAACCACTGTCTCCCTCTCCCTCTCTCTGGCTCCCACTCACTGTCTCCCTCTCCCTCTCTCTGTCTCCCTCTCCCTCTCTCTCTGGATCCCTCTCTCCCTCTCCCTCTCTCTCTCTCCCACTCACTGTCTCCCTCTCCCTCTCTCTGTCTCCCTCTTCCTCTCCCTCTCTCTGTCTCCCACTCACTGTCTCCCTCTCCCTCTCTCCCTCTCCCTCTGTCTGTCTCCCACTCACTGTCTCCCTCTCTCCCTCTCCCTCTCTCTGTCTCCCACTCACTGTCTCCCTCTCTCCCTCTCCCTCTCTCTGTCTCCCACTCACTGTCTCCCTCTCCCTCTCTCCCTCTCCCTCTGTCTGTCTCCCACTCACTGTCTCCCTCTCTCCCTCTCCCTCTCTCTGTCTCCCACTCACTGTCTCCCTCTCTCCCTCACCCTCTCTCTGTCTCCCTCTCCCTCTCTCTGTCTCCCACTCACTGTCTCCCCCTCTCTTTCTCTCACTGTCTCCCCCTCTCTCCCACTCACTGACTCCTTCTCTCTCTGTCTCCCACTCACTTGTCCCCCTCTCTCTCACTCACTGTCTCCCTCTCCCTCTCTCTGTCTCCCACTCACTGTCTCCCTCTCCTTCTCTCTGTCTCCCACTCACTGTCTCCCTCTCCCTCTCTCTGTCTCCCTCTCCCTCTCTCTGTCTCCCTCTCTCCCTCTCCCTCTCTCTGTCTCCCACTCACTGTCTCCCTCTCCCTCTCTGTCTCCCACTCACTGTCTCCCTCTCCCTCTCTCTGTCTCCCACTCACTGTTACCCTCTCCCTCTCCCTCTCTCTGTCTCCCTCTCCCTCTCCCTCTCTCCCTCTCCCTCTCTCCCTCTCCCTCTTCCTCTCCCTCTCTCTGTCTCCCACTCACTGTCTCCCTCTCCCTCTCCCTCTATCTGTCTCCCACTCACTGTCTCCCACTCTCCCTCTCCCTCTCTCTGTCTCCCACTCTCCCTCTCCCTCTCTCTGTCTCCCACTCTCCCTCTCCCTCTCTCTGTCTCCCACTCTCCCTCTCCCTCTCTCTGTCTCCCACTCATTGTCTACCTCTCCCTCTCTCTGTCTCCCACTCACTGTCTCCCTCTCCCTCTCTCTGTCTCCCACTCACTGTCTACCTCTCCCTATCTCTGTCTCCCACTCGCTGTCTCCCTCTCCCTCTCTCCCTCACTCTGTCTCCCACTCACTGTCTCCCTCTCCCTCTCTCTGTCTCCCACTCACTGTCTCCCTCTCCCTCTCTCCCTCTCCCTCTCTCTGTCTCCCACTCACTGTCTCCCTCTCCCTCTCTCTGTCTCCCTCTCTCTGTCTCCCACTCACTGTCTCCCTCTCCCTCTGTCTCCCTCTCCCTCTCTCTGTCTCCCTCTCTCTGTCTCCCTCTACCTCTCTCTGTCTCCCACTCACTGTCTCCCTCTCTCCCTCTCTCTGTCTCCCACTCACTAGCTCCCTCTCTCCCTCTCCCTCTCTCTGTCTCCCTCTCCCTCTCTCTGTCTCCCACTCACTGTCTCCCTCTCCCTCTCTCTGTCTCCCACTCACTGTCTCCCTCTCTCCCTCTTCCCCTCTCTGTCTCCCATTCACTGTCTCCCTCTCCCTCTCTCTGTCTCCCACTCACTGTCTCCCTCTCCCTCTCTCTGTCTCCCACTCACTGTCTCCCTCTCCCTCTCTCCCTCTCCCTCTCTCTGTCTCCCTCTCCCTCTCTCTGTCTCCCTCTCTCTCTGTCTCCCTCTCCCTCTCCCTCTCTCTGTCTCCCACTCACTGTCTCCCCCTCTCTCTCATTCTCTGTCTCCCTCTCCCTCTCTCTCTGTCCCCAACTCCCTCTCTCCCTCTCCCTCTCTCTGTCTCCCACTCACTGTCTCCCTCTCCGTCTCTCTGTCTCCCACTCACTGTCTCCCTCTCCCTCTCCCTGTCTCCCTCTCTCTGTCTCCCTCTCCCTCTCTCTGTCTCCCTCTCCCTCTCCCTCTCTCTGTCTCCCTCTCTCTGTCTCCCTCTTCCTCTCTCCCTCCCTCTCTCTGTCTCCCTCTCTCTGTCTCCCTCTCCCTCTCCCTCTCTCTGTCTCCCTCTCTCTCTGTCTCCCTCTCCCTCTCCCTGTCTCCCTCTCTCTGTCTCCCTCTCCCTCTCTCTGTCTCCCTCTCCCTCTCCCTCTCTCCCTCTCCCTCTCTCTCTGTCTCCCTCTCTCCCTCTCCCTCTCTCTGTCTCCCACTCACTGTCTCCCTCTCCCTCTCTCTGTCTCCCACTCACTGTCTCCCCTCTCACTGTCTCCCTCTCTCTCTCTCTGTCTCCCACTCACTGTCTCCCACTCACTGTCTCCCACTCACTGTCTCTCTCTCTCTCACTCTCTAAGTCTGTCAATCTGTCTCTCGGTCTGTCTTTTCTCTCTCTGTTCCTGCCTGTCTGTCTGTCTCTCTCTTGCCCTGTCTCTCTGTCAGTCTCACTCTCTCCCTGTCTCTATGTCTCCTCCCCAACCATTTTCTCTCTCTCCCTGAGTAGACTTTACCCTCCAGTGACTGGGTGAGGCTGTCTGTCTGTCTGTCTCTGTATCTGTTTGTTTATCCCCGTCCCCCTCCATGTCTCTCCCGCTCTCTGTATCTGTGTCTATCTGTCACTCCTCTCTCTCTCTCTGTCTCTGTGCACATCTCTCTCTCTCTCTCTGTCTGTGTGTGTCTCTCTCTCTTTCTCTGCCCCTCTCTGTTCCAGACTCTCTCGCTCTTTTCCTGTCTCTCACTCTCTCTCTCTCTCTATCGTTTTCTCTCTCTCTGCGTATGCCCGATATTCTCTATCCCCTCTTCCTGACACTAGTTCCAGCCCCTCAATCGCCTCCCCCATTCCCCCCCCCACCATTCCATCTCTCCGTCCCTCTCTGACCTGACGGCGCCTGATCCAGAGGCCATCTCTTTGGGGAATGTTGGTGCCTTAACGTTCCCTGTGTGTCAGCACCAGCCTCACCCAGTCACTGGAGGGTAAAGTCTACTCAGAGAGAGAGAGAGAGAGCGCAAGAGGTGGGGGAGGGGGGGAAAGAGAGTGAGAGAGACAGACAGAGAGAGAGAGAGAAAGAGAGGGTGAGAGAGAGGGTGGGAGAGAGAGAAAGAGACAGGGCGAAAGAGAGAGATAGATTGACAGGGCGAGAGAGAGAGAGAAAGAGACAGACAAATAGACAGGGTGAGAGAGAGAGAGAGAGAGAGGCAAGGTGAGAGAGAGGAAGAGAGACAGGGTGAGAGAGAGAGAGAGGGGGTGACAGAGAGAGAGAGAGAGAGATGTAGATAGGGTGAGAGAGGGGGGGAAATACAGACAGGGTTGGGGGAGATCGAGATAGGGTGAGAGAGACACACTCGGGGTGAGATAGACAGACAGACAGGGTGAGAGAGAGGGAGAGATAGACAGACAGGGTTGAGAGAGAGATAGACAGACAGACAGATAGGGTGAGAGAGAGAGGGAGAGATAGACACACAGACAGGGTGAGAGAGAGAGGGAGAGATACAGACAGGGTTGAGAGAGAGACAGACAGACAGACAGATAGGGTGAGAGAAAGACACACACACACAGAGTGAGAGAGAGAGAGACACACACAGACAAGGTGAGATAGAGGCACAGAGCGATACATACAGACAGGGTGAGAGAGGGAGACAGATAGAGTGTGAGTGAGTGAGTGAATGAGAGAGGGAGACACACACAGACAGGGTGTGTGAGAGAGAGAGAGAGAGAGAAGGATACTCACAGATAGGGTGAAAGAGAGAGAAAAAAGAGAGAGGGGGGATACATATAGACAGGGTGCGATAGAGAGACAGACACAGAGAGAGAGGGAGTGACACACAGACAGGGTGTGTGTGTGTGTGAGAGAGAAAGAGAGACAGAGACAGAGAGATAGGGTGAGGGAGAGCTTATTGGTCAGAGTATTGAGTACAGGAGTTGGGAGGTCATGTTGCGGCTGTACAGGACATTGGTTAGGGCCACTGTTGGAATATTGCATGCAATTCTGGTCTCCTTCCTATCGGAAAGATGTTGTGAAACTTGAAAGGGCTCAGAAAAGATTTACAAGGATGTTGGCCAGGGTTGGAGGGTCTGAGCTACAGGGAGAGGCTGAACAGGCTGGGGCTGTTTTCCCTGGAGCGTCGGAGGCTGAGGGGTGACCTTATAGAGGTTTACAAAATCATGAGGGGCATGGCTAGGGTAAATAGACAAAGTCTTTTCCCCCTGGGGTGGGGGAATCCAGAACTAGAGGGGTATAGGTTGAGGGTGAGAGGGGAAAGATATAAAAGAGACCTAAGGGGTAACTTTTTCACCCAGAGGGTGGTACGTGTATGGAATGAGCTGCCAGAGGAAGTGGTGGAGGCTGGTACAATTGCAACATTTAAGAAGCATTTGGATGGGTATATGAATAGGAAGGGTTTGGAGGGATATGGGCCGGGTGCTGGCAGGTTGGACTAGATTGGGTTGGGATATCTGGGTCGGAGTGGACGGGGTTGGGCCGAAGGGTCTGTTTCCCTGCTGTACATCTCTATGACTCTATGAGAGACAGAGAGAGAGAGAGAGAGACACAGCAGGAGAGAGAGAATGAGAGGGTAAAGTGGTGAGGGAGAGAGAGGGAGGGAGAGAGTGTGAGACAGAGAAAGTTAAAGCGAGACACTCACAAACAGAGAGACAGAGAGAGAGCGAGGTAGTGGGAGACTGATGAAGATATAGAGAGATAGAGAGCGAATATGTGAGTAAGAGTGTCTTCAGCACCCTTCTCACCCCCCACCTCTGTCCGCCTCAACTTCCTCAGCCTTTGATGAATGTGCATTTAACTAGCTCCTGAGGCCTCCCCTCAGCGAGGGGTGGTGCCAGTTTACTGATGAAATGAAAAGTCTCTGACCGGGTGCCGGGAGGAAGTTGGGTTTCGATTAAACATCGATAAAGAGGTGACTCTGTCACCACTGGCTGCTTGAGTTGGATACTGTCCCCGAGCAGGACACAATGGGTGGCCCAGCAGCTGGTCAGACAAGCAGCATTTCTCCGTCTCTCTCTCTCTCTCTACCTTGCTCTTCACTCAATCTCTCTCTCTCCCCCTCCTTGCTGCCTCTCTTCCACATTCTCTCCCTTATTCCCTCTCCTTTCCCCTCTCTTTCTCTCCCTCGCTTGCTCCGTCTCTCTCTTGCTTCCCCTCTCCCTTCTCTTTGACTGTCATTTTGTCCGTCTGTTTCCCTCTCTCTGTCTCTCTGCGAGTTTGCGTCTCTCTACGCCCCTCTTGCCGTCGCCCTACCCCTTTTTCAGTTTGTTCGACGTTTGACCTGTCTCTCTCTCTCTGCCCGTCTCATTTTCTCTCTCCCACTCGCTCCCTCTTTCTCTCCCCGTTCCTCTCTCACTCTACCACTCTTTCTCTCCCTCTGTCTGGCTGTCTCTTTCTCCCTATGACTCTCTAACTCTGTCCTTAGACTCTCTTTCTCTCTCACTCTGTCTCTCTCTTTCTCTTTATCCCTCTTTCACTCTGCTCATTACTTTACCAGCCGCTCTCTCTCTCTCTCTCTGTCTCCCAGTGGGATCTAGAACGACGACACGCGGTCTGATTAGAACACGCGATATCGAGGGCTGGTAGGCCATTCTGCCCCTCCACCCTCCAACGCCATTTTTGGAGCGACAGCTCCAAAGACTCATGGGAAAATCCCAACACTCCACTTACAAAATGAGCAAAATTCCCCTTCGTTCTCCCCGAATCTGAATTTTGCTCCAAAGCTAATTGCAAAGGAGGTAGAAAAAAGGGGGAGAGGAGACCATTTTGAGATCAGGTTGCGGGCTGCCATATAAGCCCGCAACAAAATAAGTCCGGGAAAAAAAAACCTGAGGGATTGATTGATCGGCTCTCTCCGTGGCAACACCTCAGCCAATCAGCATCAACTTTAGCATCCTTTCTTCCTGCAGCACGACTTTGGTAAGGCTGGACATTGCGCGCAGAAGGGAATAATGTTTAGTCAATGGTGCTTTGTACAGTAAAGGTCTCAGAGATGCAAAAGCTCAATGGGGCCTTTGCAAGCTGGAACTTTGGGGACCCTGAGAGGTGATCTGCTTGAGACACGCAGACAGGACCATAAGGCCTGGTTGCTACGACGCAGTCAGATTGCTAATTTGGGCCAACCAGCAAGGACTGCATTGGTTGGGTAAAACATGAAAACACACATCAGACGCAGTGCAAACACAGCAGCCTGGGGCAGATGACAGCGGCATTAATAGAAAGGGCAGCAGTCACCCTGCACAGGCATATTCCCACCAACTTATCCTTTAAACAAAGGTGGGCCCAGATAGAAAGACGCAGATAAGCCAACAGGGATCCAAATGACTGGTTCTGTTTCCAAGTATTAAGCAGCGTATCTCCCTGACTGGCCAGAACTATAGAATGCTCCGGAAAACCGTTCCAAAAGGTATAAAAGCCGGGCTCACCTGCTCTCGAATTCAGAGGATCCCGACAGTGTGGAAACAGGCCCTTCGGCCCAACGAGTCCACACTGACCCTCCAAACAGTAACCCACCCAGACCCACTCCCCCACCTCACACTTAAACCTGGCCAACCCACCCTAACCTGCACATCCCTGGGCACTACAGGACAATTTCCCCACGGCCAACCCACTCTAACCTGCACATCCCTGGGCATTATGGGACAATTACCCCACGGCCAACCGACCCTAACCTGCACATCCCTGGGCACTACGGGACAATTTCCCCACGGCCAACCCACCCTAACCTGCACATCCCTGGGCACTACGGGACAATTTCCCCACGGCCAATCCACCCTAACCTGCACATCCCTGGGCACTACGGGACAATTTCCCCACGGCCAACCCACCCTAACCTGCACATCCCTGGGCACTACGGGACAATTTCCCCACGGCCAACCCACCCTAACCTGCACATCCCTGGGCATTATGGGACAATTTCCCCACGGCCAAACCACCCTAACCTGCACATTCTTGGGCACTACGGGGCAATTACCCCACGGCCAACCCACCCTAACCTGCACAAACCTGGGCACTACGGGATAATTTCCCCACGGCCGATCCACCCTAACCTGTACATCCCTGGGCACTATGGGACAATTTCCCCACGGCCAATCCACCCTAACCTGCACATCCCCGGACACTAAGGGACAATATCCCCACGGCCAAACCACCCTAACCTGCACATTCTTGGGCACTACGGGACAATTTCCCCACGGCCAATCCACCCTAACCTGCACATCCCTGGGCACTACGGGACAATTTCCCCACGGCCAATCCACCCTAACCTGCACATTCTTGGGCACTACGGGACAATTTCCCCACGGCCAATCCACCCTAACCTGCACATCCCTGGGCACTACGGGACAATTACCCCACGGCCAACCGACCCTAACCTGCACATCCCTGGGCACTACGGGACAATTTCCCCACGGCCAATCCACCCTAACCTGCACATCCCTGGGTACTACGGGACAATTTCCCCATGGCCAACCCACCCTAACCTACACATCCCTGGGCACTACGGGACAATTTCCCCACGGCCAATCCACCCTAACCCGCACATCCTTGGGCACTACGGGACAATTTCCCCACGGCCAACCCACCCTAACCTGTACATCCCTGGGCACTACGGGACAATTTCCCCACGGCCAATCCACCCTAACCTGCACATCCCTGGGCACTAAGGGACAATTTCCCCACGGCCAATCCACCCTAACCCGTACATCCCTGGGCACTACGGGACAATTTCCCCACGGCCAATCCACCCTAACCTGCACATCCCTGGGCACTACGGGACAATTTCCCCACGGCCAATCCACCCTAACCCGCACATCCCTGGGCACTATGGGACAATTTCCCCACGGCCAATCCACCCTAACCTGCACATCCCTGGGCACTACGGGACAATTTCCCACTGCCAATCCACCCTAACCTGCACATCCCTGGGCACTACAGGACAATATCCCACGGCCAATCCACCCTAACCTACGCATCCCTGGGCACTACGGGACAATTTCCCCACAGCCAATCCACCCTAACCTGCACATCCCTGGGCACTACGGGACAATTTCCCCACAGCCAATCCACCCTAACCTGCACATCCCCGGGCACTACGGGACAATTACCCCACGGCCAACCCACCCTAACCTGCACATCCCTGGGCACTACGGGACAATTACCCCACGTCCAACCCACCCTAACCTGCACATCCCTGGGCACTACGGGACAATTTCCCCACGGCCAACCCACCCTAACCTGCACAACCCTGGGCACTACGGGACAATTTCCTCACGGCCAACCCACCCTAACCTGTACATCCCTGGGCACTATGGGACAATTTCCCCACGGCCAATCCACCCTAACCTGCACATCCCTGGGCACTACGGGACAATTCCCCCAATGCCAATCCACCCTAACCTGCACATCCCTGGGCACTACGGGACAATTTCCCCACGGCCAATCCACCCTAAACTGCACATCCCGGGGCACTGCGGGACAATTTCCCCACGGCCAACCCACCCTAACCTGCACATCCCCGGACACTACTGGACAATTTCCCCACGGCCAACCCACCCTAACCTGCACATCCCTGGGCACTGCGGGACAATTTCCCCACGGCCAACCCACCCTAACCTGTACATCCCTGGGCACTACGGGACAATTTCCCCACGGCCAACCCACCCTAACCTGCACATCCCTGGGCACTACGGGACAATTACCCCACGGCCAATCCACCCTAACCTGCACATCCCTGGGCACTACGGGACAATTTCCCCACGGCCAATCCACCCTAACCTGTACATCCCTGGGCACTACGGGACAATTTCCCCACAGCCAATCCACCCTAACCTGCACATCCCCGGACACTAAGGGACAATTTCCCCACGGCCAACCCACCCTAACCTGCACATTCTTGGGCACTACGGGGCAATTACCCCACGGCCAACCCACCCTAACCTGCACAAACCTGGGCACTACGGGATAATTTCCCCACGGCCGATCCACCCTAACCTGTACATCCCTGGGCACTATGGGACAATTTCCCCACGGCCAATCCACCCTAACCTGCACATCCCCGGACACTAAGGGACAATTTCCCCACGGCCAAACCACCCTAACCTGCACATTCTTGGGCACTACGGGACAATTTCCCCACGGCCAATCCACCCTAACCTGCACATCCCTGGGCACTGTGGGACAATTTCCCCACGGCCTCTCCACCCTAACCTGCACATCCCTGGGCACTACAGGACAATATCCCACGGCCAATCCACCCTAACCTACGCATCCCTGGGCACTACGGGACAATTTCCCCACAGCCAATCCACCCTAACCTGCACATCCCTGGACACTACGGGACAATTTCCCCACAGCCAATCCACCCTAACCTGCACATCCCCGGGCACTACGGGACAATTACCCCACGGCCAACCCACCCTAACCTGCACATCCCTGGGCACTACGGGACAATTACCCCACGTCCAACCCACCCTAACCTGCACATCCCTGGGCACTACGGGACAATTTCCCCACGGCCAACCCACCCTAACCTGCACAACCCTGGGCACTACGGGACAATTTCCTCACGGCCAACCCACCCTAACCTGTACATCCCTGGGCACTACGGGACAATTTCCCCACGGCCAATCCACCCTAACCTGCACATCCCTGGGCACTACGGGACAATTCCCCCAATGCCAATCCACCCTAACCTGCACATCCCTGGGCACTACGGGACAATTTCCCCACGGCCAATCCACCCTAAACTGCACATCCCGGGGCACTGCGGGACAATTTCCCCACGGCCAACCCACCCTAACCTGCACATCCCCGGACACTACTGGACAATTTCCCCACGGCCAACCCACCCTAACCTGCACATCCCTGGGCACTGCGGGACAATTTCCCCACGGCCAACCCACCCTAACCTGCACATCCCTGGGCACTACGGGACAATTACCCCACGGCCAATCCACCCTAACCTGCACATCCCTGGGCACTACGGGACAATTTCCCCACGGCCAATCCACCCTAACCTGTACATCCCTGGGCACTACGGGACAATTTCCCCACAGCCAATCCACCCTAACCTGCACATCCCCGGACACTAAGGGACAATTTCCCCACGGCCAACCCACCCTAACCTGCACATTCTTGGGCACTACGGGGCAATTACCCCACGGCCAACCCACCCTAACCTGCACAAACCTGGGCACTACGGGATAATTTCCCCACGGCCGATCCACCCTAACCTGTACATCCCTGGGCACTATGGGACAATTTCCCCACGGCCAATCCACCCTAACCTGCACATCCCCGGACACTAAGGGACAATTTCCCCACGGCCAAACCACCCTAACCTGCACATTCTTGGGCACTACGGGACAATTTCCCCACGGCCAATCCACCCTAACCTGCACATCCCTGGGCACTGTGGGACAATTTCCCCACGGCCTATCCACCCTAACCTGCACATCCCTGGGCACTAAGGGACAATTTCCCCACGGCCAAACCACCCTAACCTGCACATTCTTGGGCACTACGGGACAATTTCCCCACGGCCAATCCACCCTAACCTGCACATCCCTGGGCACTACGGGACAATTTCCCCATGGCCAATCCACCCTAACATGCACATCTCTGGGCACTACGGGACAATTTCCCACTGCCAATCCACCCTAACCTGCACATCCCTGGGCACTACAGGACAATATCCCACGGCCAATTATCCCTAACCTACGCATCCCTGGGCACTACGGGACAATTTCCCCACAGCCAATCCACCCTAACCTGCACATCCCTGGGCACTACGGGACAATTTCCCCACAGCCAATTCACCCTAACCTGCACATCCCCGGGCACTACGGGACAATTACCCCACGGCCAACCCACCCTAACCTGCACATCCCTGGGCACTACGGGACAATTACCCCACGTCCAACCCACCCTAACCTGCACATCCCTGGGCACTACGGGACAATTTCCCCACGGCCAACCCACCCTAACCTGCACAACCCTGGGCACTACGGGACAATTTCCTCACGGCCAACCCACCCTAACCTGTACATCCCTGGGCACTACGGGACAATTTCCCCACGGCCAATCCACCCTAACCTGCACATCCCTGGGCACTACGGGACAATTTCCCCACGGCCAATCCACCCTAACCTGCACATCCCTGGGCACTACGGGACAATTTCCCCACGGCCAATCCACCCTAACCTGCACATCCCTGGGCACTACGGGACAATTTCCCCACGGCCAATCCACCCTTACCTGCACATCCCTGGGCACTACGGGACAATTTCCCCACGGCCAATCCACCCTAACCTGCACATCCCTGGGCACTACGGGACAATTTCCCCACGGCCAATCCACCCTAAACTGCACATCCCGGGGCACTGCGGGACAATTTCCCCACGGCCAACCCACCCTAACCTGCACATCCCTGGACACTACTGGACAATTTCCCCACGGCCAACCCACCCTAACCTGCACATCCCTGGGCACTGCGGGACAATTTCCCCTCGGCCAACCTACCCTAACCTGCACATCCCTGGACACTACGGGACAATTTCCCCACGGCCAATCCACTCTAACCTGCACATCCCTGGGCACTACGGGACAATTTCCCCACGGCCAATCCACCCTAACCTGCACATTCCTGGGCACTACGGGACAATTTCCCACGTCCAACCCACCCTAACCTGCACATCCCCGGACACTACGGGACAATTTCCCCATGGCCGACCCACCCTAACCTGCACATCCCTGGGCACTACGGGACAGTTTCCCACGGCCAATCCACCCTAACCTGCACATCCCGGGACACTATGGGACAATTTCCCCACGGCCAATCCACCCTAACCTGCACATCCCTGGGCACTACGGGACAATTTCCCCACAGCCAATCCACCCTAACCTGCACATCCCTGGGCATTTAGGGACAATTTCCCCACGGCCAACCCACCCTAACCTGCACATCCCCGGACACTAGGGGACAATTTCCCCACGGCCAATCCACCCTAACCTGCACATCCCTGGACACTCCGGGACAATTTCCCCACGGCCAATCCACCCTAACCTGCACATCCCTGGGCACTACGGGACAATTTCCCACGGCCAATCCACCCTAACCTGCACATCCCTGGGCACTACGGGACAATTTCCCCACAGCCAATCCACCCTAACCTGCACATCCCTGGGCATTTAGGGACAATTTCCCCACGGCCAACCCACCCTAACCTGCACATCCCTGGGCACTAGGGGACAATTTCCCCACGGCCAATCCACCCTAACCTGCACATCCCTGGACACTCCGGGACAATTTCCCCACGGCCAATCCACCCTAACCTGCACATCCCTGGGCACTACGGGACAATTTCCCACGGCCAATCCACCCTAACCTGCACATCCCTGGGCACTACGGGACAATTTCCCCCACGGCCAATCCACCCTAACCTGCACATCCCTGGGCACTACGGGACAATTTCCCCACGGCCAACCCACCCTAACCTGCACATCCCTGGGCACTACGGGACAATTTCCCCCACGGCCAATCCACCCTAACCTGCACATCCCTGGGCACTACGGGACAATATCCTCCTTCCCAAGACCCACAAGCCTGACCACCCGGGCCGACCCATTGTCTCAGCATGCTCCTGCCCCACTGAACTCATCTCTACCTAACTCGACAATGTCCTATCCCCCCCCCCAGTCCAGGAACTCCCCACATACGTTCGAGACACCACCTACGCCCTCCACCTTCTCCAAGACTTCCCCGGCCCCCGACGCCTCATCGTCACCATGGATACCCAATCCCTCTACACCTCCGTCCGCCATGACCAGGGCCTCCAAGCCCTCCATTTTTTTCCTCTCCAGACGTCCCCCACAGTACCCTTCCACCGTTTGGCCGAACTGGTCCTCACCCTTAACAATTTCTCCTTCAAATCCTCCCACTTCCTCCAGACCAAAAGGGGTAGCCATGGGCACCCGTATGGGCCCCAAGCCGTGCCTGTCACTGTGTCGGTGACATGGGACAGTCTATCTTGCACAGTTACACCGGTACTATCCCCCAACTTTTCCTCCGCTACGTCAGTGATTGTACTGGCACCACCACTGGAAAATGTGGGCATTTTCCACCCACCCACTGACACCCACAGCTACCTGGATTACACCTCCTCCTGCCCTGCCTCGTATAGAAATGCCATCCCTTATTCCCAACTCCTCCCCCCCCCCCCCGCCCCCCAGGAGGACCAGTTCCACCACAGAACACACCAGACGGCCTCCATCTTCAAAGACCACAATTTCCCCTCCCTCGTGGTCGACGGTGCCCTCCACCGCATCCCATCCGCTTCCCGCACCCCCACCCTCGAACCCCACCCCTCCAACCGCAGCATCCTCTGCCAATTCCACCGCCTACCATCGGATCCCACTACCAGGGATATATTTCCCTGCCCGCCCCTTTCCGCCTTCCGCAGAGACCGTTCCCTCCGTGACTACCTGGTTCAGGTCCACGCTCCCCCTCTACAACCCACCCTCCCCTCTCGGCACCTTCCCCGGCTGCCGCAGGAACTGCAAAACCTGCGCCCACACCTTCCCTCCTCCCCCCCCCCCCCCCCTTCACCTCTATCCAAGGGCCCAAAGGAGCCTTCCACATCCAAAGTTTTACCTGCACATCCACCAATATCATTTATTGTATCCGTTGCTCCCGATGCGGTCTCCTCTACATTGGGGAGACTGGGCGCCTCCTCGCAGAGCGCTTTAGGGAACATCTCCGAGACACCCTCACCAATCAACCACACCGCCCCCGTGGCCCAACATTTCAACTCCCCCTCCCACTCTGCCAAGGACATGGAGGTCCTGGGACGTCGAAACGTGCCGCACAGAACAGGCCCTTCGGCCCACGATGTTGTGTGAAGGATTATTCCTAATTTAACACAGAATAACCTAACCTGCTCATCCCTCAACTCACTGCTCTCCATGTGGGTGTCCAGCAGTCGCTTAAATGTCCCCAGTAACTCTGCTTTCACCACCACCGCTGGCAACGCAGTCTCTGCGTTCGCAACTCTCTGTGTAAAGAACCTACCTCTGACGTCTCCTCTATACCTTTCTCCTAATATCTTCAAACTATGCCAGTCAATCCTGCCCTGGGGAAAAGTCTCTGGCTGTTGACTCTATCCATGCCTCTCATTACCTTGCACACCTCGATCAGGTCTCCTCTCTTCCTCCTTCTCTCCAGAGAGAAAAGTCCGAGCTTAGTCGACCTTTCTTCATACGGCAAGCCCTCCAGTCCCGGCAGCATCCTGGTAACCCTTCTTTGCGCCCTCTCCAAAGCCTCTGTATCTTTCCTATAGTAGGGAGACCAGAACTGGGCACGATATTCCAACTGGGGTCTCACCAGGGACTTGTAGAGCTGCAGCAAAACCTCGCGGCTCTTAAACTCGATCCCCCCTATTAATGAAAGCCCAAACACCATATGCTTTCTTAACAACTCTATCCACTTGGGTGGCAACTTTGAGGGATCTATGTACTTGCACACCCAGATCCCTCTGTTCCTCCACACTGCCAAGAATCCTGTCTTTAGTCCTATATTCAGCATCCGACTTCGACCTTCCAAAATGCATCCCTTTGCCATTATCCAGGTTGAACTCCATCTGCCATTTCTCAGCCCGGCTCTGCATCCTGTCTCTGTCGCGCTGCAGCCTGCAGTAACCCTCGATACTACCGTCAACACCTCCAACCTCTGTGCCATCGGCAAATTTACTAACCCACCCCTCAACCCCCTCATCCAAGTCGTTTATAAAAACTACAAAGTGCAGAGGCCCAAGAGCGGAGCCCTGCGGGACCCCACTCAACACTGACCTCCAGGCAGAATACTTTCCATCTACAACCCCTCTCTGCCTTCTGTCAGCCAACCAATTCTGAATCCAGGCAGCCAAATCTCCCTGTATCCTATCCCTCTTGACTTTATGAATGAGCCTACCATGGGGAACCTTATCAAATGCCTTGCTGAGGTCCATATACACCGCATCCACTGCTTGACCTTCATTGACCTGTCTCATTAAAGAACTCAATAAGATTTGTGAGGCATAACCTCCCCCTCAAACTATGCTTTTCCAAATAGTCATAAAATCCTATCCCTCAGAATTCTTTCCAAAACCTTGCAGACCACAGACGTAAGACTGACTGGTCTGTAATTTTCCCTCTTCCCCTTCCCCTTCGCCTCCCTCCAATTCTCCGGTCCGACTCCCGTGGAGAGTGAGGAGGCAAAGATCCTCGCCAGCGGCTTAGCAAGCTCCTTCCTCGCTTCCCGGAGCAGCCTGGGATAAATCCGATCTGGCCCTGGGGACTTAGCCATCGTAACGTTTGCCAAAATCTCCAGCACGTCAACTTCCTCAGTCTCGATCTGGTCAAGCCTGGTTCCCGGCTCCTCGAAGTTCTCATTCGTAACACAGTCCCTTTCCTTTTAGTGAAAAACCGAAGCAGAAAACTCACTTGGGGCTTCCCCCTATCTGCTCAGACTCCACGCACAAGTTCCCTTCGCTATCTCTTCGGTACTGCTTTCTCCCTCTTATTCCTCACGTATGAGTAAAATGCCTTTGGGTTTTCCCTAATCCTTCCCGCCAAGCCTTTTCGTGCCCCCTCCTGTCTCTCCTCAGTCCATTTCTGAGCTCCTCTCTAGCCAGCCTGTAACCCTCTAAAGCTGTGCTAGATCCTGGCTTCCTCCACCTTACGTAAGCTGCCTTCTTCCTTTCGACCAGAAGTTCCTCAGTTCTCGTTCATCCAAGGCTCCTTAATCTTACCCCTTCTTACCTGTCTCAGAGGAACAGATTTGTGCATCTCTCGCAACAACTGCCCCTTAAATGCCCGCTGTGCCCTTTCTGTGGGTCAATTGCTCCCGGTCTGTGCTTCCCAACTCCTGTCTGGTAGCGTCATAATTTCCTCTTCCCCAATTAAATATCTTCCCTCGGTAACTGCTCCTTTCCCCTCTCCAAGGCTCCGGTAAAGGTGAGGCAGTCGCGATCGCTGCCGCCCAAGTGCTCTCCCACTGTAAGGTCTGACCCCTGGCCCCGGCTCGTTGCCGAGCACCAAATCCAAAATGGCCTCTCCCCTCGTCGGCCTGTCTACGGTGCTGAGTAAGGAAACCCTCCCGAGCACGGCCGACAGAAACGGCCCCACCCAAACCGTCTGCACTAAGGAGGTTCCAGTCAATATTGGGAAAGTTGAAGTCACCCATACCAGCAATCTGCTGCATTTTTCCCAAAATCTGCCCGCCTATGAGTTCTTCAATCTCCCTACTGCTATTAGGGGGGGTCTGTAGAAAACCCCCAATGCGGTGGCTGTTCCTGACTCCCACCCATCCTGACTCAGTCGACAAACCTTCCTCAGCAACCTTCCTCGTTTCTGTAGCTGCGGTGAACTCTCTGATTAGCGGTGCTACACCCCCCTCCTCTTTATCCACCCCCCCTCTCCCTGTTCCTTTTAAGCCTTCTAAACCCTGGAACACATAGCCACCCATTCCTGCCCCTGTGAAACCCACGTCTCCGTTATGGCCATAACGTCCTCCATCGCCAAACCGTTCGCCTCCGACGCCTGGAGGACAAAAACACCTCGTCTTCCGCCTCGTGACCCTCCAACCCTCGTCCGCCCTCCCCCTCACCTCGCGCCAGATCCAACCTTCCAACTTGGCACCGCCCCTCTTGAACTGCCCTACCTGACCACCCTGGGCCGACCCATTGCCTCAGCCCGGTTCCTGCTCAACCGAAGTCATCTCCATCTAACCTCGGCACGGTCCTGTCCTGGTCCAGGAACTCCCCACGTAACGTTCGGGACACCACCCACGCCCTCCAGCTCCTCCAAGACTTCCGTTTCCCCCGGCCCCCGACGCCTCATCGTCACCATGGATACCCAATCCCTCTACACCTCCGTCCGCCATGACCAGGGCCTCCTAGCCCTCCGTTTTTTTCCTCTCCCGACGTCCCCCACAGTACCCTTCCACCGTTTGGCCGAACTGGTCCTCACCCTTAACAATTTCTCCTTCGAATCCTCCCACTTCCTCCAGGCCAAAGGGGTAGCCATGGGCACACGTATGGGCCCCCAGCTATGCCTGTCACTGTGTCGGTGAAATGGGACAGTCTATCTTGCACAGTTACACCTATCTGCTCCACCCTCCTCTCCAACCTAGCACCTTTACCCCCCACCTTCATCTACCTATTGCATTCTCAGCTGCCGTCCCCCCCCCCACGAGCCCCACTCCCCTTCTCCCATTCATCTCTCAGCTCCCCCCCCAGCCCACAAGCCTCATTCCTGATGAGGGACTTCCGCCCGAAACGTCGATTCTCCTGCTCCTCGGATGCTGCCTGACCGGCTGCGCTTTTCCAGCGCGCACGCTCTCGACTCTGCCCTGCCCAGGACTGTAAGAAGCTACAGAGAGATGTACATAGGGGGGGTCCCGATGTGGTCTCCCCTACATCAGTGAGACCCAAAGTAGACTGGGTGTCCGTGCCCCCCATTGAATGGAGTTTAGTGTCACGGGGACTGAGACACAGTGAAAGGCTTTGTCTTGTGAACAATACAGAGTTAAATAGCGTAGATAAGTGAATAATTGGGAACCAGCAGCAAAAACCAAAACACAGGGACAGGCGAATGTTAAGAGTTTGAGTGTCCATTCAGTCTCCCAACAACAGGAGGGTAGAAACTGCTTTGAAACCCCCTGGTGCGTGTGTTCAGGCGTCTGTACCCTCTCCCCGATGGGAGAGGTTGGAGAAAAACACTTGCCAGGGGTGGGGTGGATCTTTGAGAACGCTGGCGGCCTTTCCTTGACAGCGGGCCCTGGGAGATCGGTTCTATAGACGGGAGGTTGGGCCTTTGTGACTGTCCGGGCCGAGTTCACCCCCCTCTCTGTAACCGTCTCCGATCTTGAATGGTACGGTTGGCCGTACCAGCTGGTGACACAACCAGACAGAGTGCTCTCGATGGCGCACCTATAAAGGTTGGCGAGGGTATTCACCGTCAGCTGCCTGAGGAAGACGAGACGTTTGGCCTTTGTCACCAGTGTGTCCGCATGAAGAGTCCAAGAAAGCTTGTTGTGGATGGCCACTCCCAGGAGCTTGACATTCTCCATTTATTCCACCTCTGTGCTGTTAATATGTCGGGGGCATGAGTTCCTTGGTTTCGCCGGCATCGAGAGCTCGGTGGTTCTCAGTGCACCATTTTTCCAGCTCCTCCGCCTCCCGGCTGTGGTGGTGCCGCGAATGGAAGGAGCAGCGCCTCTTCTTCGACCTGGGCGGCCTCGAGCCAGGAGGACTTGAATTTCCCAGCCCCCGAATCCTCCATTCCATCCTTCCCAGCCACCCCCTCCTTCCAGTTACCGGCGGGATCCATTCCTCCCATCGACTTGTGCTCACCGCTCACCGCCTTACCATTCCGCTCCTCTCCCTGACCCCCCCGCGCCCCCCATCAGACCTCCGAATGGAGCTCTCAGACCTTAAATATCAACGTCGATCCTGCTCTCTGTGCATCGACTCTACAGCTGTTGTACAGGTCGCTCAAGTCTGATAAATACTTTGTAACACATGAAGTGCATGTCCACAGGCAAAACCAAAATTTTCACAGGACCGACATATATGTGATACTGATAAACCAAACAAGTGACCTATCCAATGTCCTATACAGCCACAACGTGACCCTCCCAACTCCTACACTCAACACACAGGCCAATACAGCCACAACGTGACCCTCCCAACTCCTACACTCAACACACTGACCGATACAGCCACAACGTGACCTCCCAACTCCTACACTCAACACACTGACCGATACAGCCACAACGTGACCCTCCCAACTCCTACACTCAACACACTGACCGATACAGCCACAACGTGACCTCCCAACTCCTACACTCAACACACTGACCGATACAGCCACAACGTGACCTCCCAACTCCTACACTCAACACACTGACCGATACAGACACAACGTGACCCTCCCAACTCCTACACTCAACACACTGACCGATACAGCCACAACGTGACCCTCCCAACTCCTACACTCAACACACAGGCCAATACAGCCACAACGTGACCCTCCCAACTCCTACACTCAACACACTGAACAATACAGCCACAACGTGACCTCCCAACTCCTACACTCAACGCACTGACCAATACAGCCACAACGTGACCCTCCCAACTCCTACACTCAACGCACTGACCAATACAGCCACAACGTGACCCTCCCAACTCCTACACTCAACGCACTGACCGATACAGCCACAACGTGACACTCCCAACTCCTACACTCAACACACTGACCGATACAGCCAAAACATGACCCTCCCAACTCCTACACTCAACGCACTGACCAATACAGCCATAACGTGACCTTCCAACTCCTACATTCAACACACTGACCAATACAGCCACAACGTGACCCTCCCAACTCCTACACACAACGCACTGACCAATACAGCCACAACGTGACCTCCAAACTCCTACACTCAACGCACTGACCAATACAGCCACAACGTGACCATCCCAACCCCTACACTCAACGCACTGACCAATACAGCCACAACGTGACCCTCCCAACTCCTACACTCAACGCACTGACCGGTACAGACACAACGTGACCCTCCCAACACCTAAACTCAACGCACTGACCGATACAGACACAACGTGACCTCCCAACTCCTACACTCAACGCACTGACCAATACAGCCACAACGTGACCCTCCCAACTCCTACACTCAACGCACTGACCAATACAGACACAACGTGACCTCCCAACTCCTAAACTCAACGCACTGACCGATACAGCCACAACGTGACCTCCCAACTCCTACACTCAACACACTGACCGATACAGCCACAACATGACCCTCCCACCTCCTACACTCAACGCACTGACCAATACATCCACAACGTGACCCTCCCAACTCCGGCACTCAACGCACTGACCAATACAGCCACAACGTGACCCTCCCAACTCCGGCACTCAACGCACTGACCGATACAGCCACAACGTGACCCTCCCAACTCCTACACACAACACACTGTCCGATACAGCCACAACGTGACCATCCCAACCCATACACTCAACGCACTGACCAATACAGCCACAACGTGACCCTCCCAACTCCTACACTCAACACACTGACCAATACAGCCACAACGTGACCCTCCCACCTCCTACACTCAACACACTGACCGATACAGCCACAACATGACCCTCCCAACTCCTACACCCAACACACTGACCAATACAGCCACAACGTGACCGTCCCAACTCCTACACTCAACACACTGACCGATACAGCCACAACGTGACCGTCCCAACTCCTACACTCAACACACTGACCAATACAGCCACAACATGACCCTCCCACCTCCTACACTCAACGCACTGACCGATACAGCCACAACATGACCCTCCCAACTCCTACACCCAACACACTGACCAATACAGCCACAACGTGACCCTCCCAACTCCTACACTCAACACACTGACCAATACAGCCACAACGTGACCCTCCCACCTCCTACACTCAACGCACTGACCGATACAGCCACAACATGACCCTCCCAACTCCTACACCCAACACACTGACCAATACAGCCACAACGTGACCCTCCCAACTCCTACACTCAACACACTGACCAATACAGCCACAACGTGACCCTCCCAACTCCTACACACAACGCACTGACCAACACAGCCACAACGTGACCCTCCCAACCCCTACACTCAACGCACTGACCAATACAGCCACAACGTGACCCTCCCGACTCCTACACTCAACGCACTGACCAATACAGCCACAACGTGACCCTCCCAACTCCTACACTCAACGCACTGACCAATACAGCCACAACATGACCCTCCCACCTCCTACACTCAACGCACTGACCAATACAGCCTCAACGTGACCTCCCAACTCCTACACTCAACGCACTGACCGATACAGCCACAACGTGACCCTCCCAACTCCTGCACTCAATGCACTGACCAATACAGACACAATGTGACCATCCCAACTCCTACACTCAACACACTGACCTATACAGCCACAACGTGACCTCCCAACTCCTACACTCAACGAACTGACCGATACAGCCACAACGTGACCCTCCCAACTCCTGCACTCAATGCACTGACCAATACAGACACAATGTGACCATCCCAACTCCTACACTCAACGCACTGACCAATACAGCCACAACGTGACCCTTCCAACTCCTACACTCAACGCACTGAGCAATACAGCCACAACGTGACCCTCCCAACTCCTACACTCAACGCACTGACCGATACAGCCACAACATGACCCTCCCACCTCCTACACTCAACGCACTGACCAATACAGCCACAACATGACCTCCCAACTCCTACACTCAACGCACTGACCAATACAGCCACAACGTGACCTCCCAACTCCTACACTCAACGCACTGACCAATACAGCCACAACATGACCCTCCCAACTCCTACACTCAACGAACTGACCGATACAGCCACAACGTGACCCTCCCAACTCCTACACTCAACACACTGACCGATACAGCCACAACGTGACCTCCCAACTCCTACACTCAACACACTGACCAATACAGCCACAACGTGACCCTCCCAACTCCTACACTCAACGCACTGACCAATACAGCCACAACGTGACCCTCCCAACTCCTACACTCAACGCACTGACCTATACAGCCACAACGTGACCTCCCAACTCCTACACTCAACGAACTGACCGATACAGCCACAACGTGACCCTCCCAACTCCTACACTCAACACACAGACCAATACAGCCACAACGTGACCTCCCAACTCCTACACTCAACGCACTGACCAATACAGCCACAACGTGACCCTCCCAACTGCTACACTCAACGCACTGACCAATACAGCCACAACGTGACCTCCCAACTCCTACACTCATCGCACTGACCAATACAGCCACAACATGACCCTCCCAAGTCCTACACTCAACGCACTGACCAATACAGCCACAACGTAACCCTCCCAACTCCTACACTCAACACACTGACCAATACAGCCACAACGTGACCCTCCCAACTGCTACACTCAACGCACTGACCTATACAGCCACAACGTGACCTCCCAACTCCTACACTCAACGAACTGACCGATACAGCCACAACGTGACCCTCCCAACTCCTACACTCAACACACAGACCAATACAGCCACAACGTGACCTCCCAACTCCTACACTCAACGCACTGACCAATACAGCCACAACGTGACCCTCCCAACTGCTACACTCAACGCACTGACCAATACAGCCACAACGTGACCTCCCAACTCCTACACTCATCGCACTGACCAATACAGCCACAACATGACCCTCCCAAGTCCTACACTCAACGCACTGACCAATACAGCCACAACGTAACCCTCCCAACTCCTACACTCAACACACTGACCAATACAGCCACAACGTGACCCTCCCAACTGCTACACTCAACGCACTGACCAATACAGCCACAACGTGACCTCCCAACTCCTACACTCATCGCACTGACCAATACAGCCACAACATGACCCTCCCAAGTCCTACACTCAACGCACTGACCAATACAGCCACAACGTGCCCCTCCCAAATCCTACACTCAACACACTGACCAATACAGCCACAACGTGACCCTCCCAACTCCTACTCTCAACGCACTGACCAATACAGCCACAACATGACCCTCCCACCTCCTACACTCAACGCACTGACCTTTACAGCCACAACGTGACCTCCCAACTCCTACACTCAACGCACTGACCAATACAGCCACAACGTGACGCTCCCACCTCCTACACTCAACGCACTGACCAATACAGCCACAACGTGACCCTCCCAACCCATACACTCAACGCACTGACCAATACAGCCACAACGTAACCTCCCAACTCCTACACTCAACACACTGACCGATACAGCCACATCATGACGTCCCAACTCCTGCACTCAACGCACTGACCAATACAGCCACAACGTGACCCTCCCAACCCCTACACTCAACGCACTGACCAATACAGCTACAACGTGACCCTCCCACCTCCTACACTCAACGCACTGACCGATACAGCCACAACGTGACCTCCCAACTCCTACACTCAACGCACTGACCAATACAGCCACAACGTGACCCTCCCACCTCCTACACTCAACACACTGACCAATACAGCCACAACGTGACCTCCCAACTCCTACACTCAGCGAACTGACCAATACAGCAACAACGTGACCCTCCCAACTCCTACACTCAATGCACTGACCAATACAGCCACAACATGACCATCCCAACCCCTACACTCAACGCACTGACCAATACAGCCACAACGTGACCCTCCCAACTCCTGCACTCAACGCACTGACCAATACAGCCACAACGTGACCCTCCCAACCCCTACACTCAACGCACTGACCAATACAGCTACAACGTGACCCTCCCACCTCCTACACCCAACGCACTGACCGATACAGCCACAACGTGACCTCCCAACTCCTACACTCAACGCACTGACCAATACAGCCACAACGTGACCCTCCCACCTCCTACACTCAACACACTGACCAATACAGCCACAACGTGACCCTCCCAACTCCTACACTCAACGAACTGACCAATACAGCAACAACGTTACCCTCCCAACTCCTACACTCAATGCACTGACCAATACAGCCACAACATGACCCTCCCACCTCCTACACTCAACGCACTGACCAATACAGCCACAACGTGACCCTCCCAACTCCTACACTCAACACACTGACCAATACAGCCACAACGTGACCCTCCCAACTCCTACACTCAACGCACTGACCAATACAGCCACAACGTGACCTCCCAACTCTGACACTCAACGAACTGACCAATACAGCCACAACCTGACCTCCCAACTCCTACACTCAACGAACTGACCAATACAGCAACAACGTGACCCTCCCAACTCCTACACTCAATGCACTGACCAATACAGCCACAACATGACCATCCCAACCCCTACACTCAACGCACTGACCAATACAGCCACAACGTGACCCTCCCAACTCCTACACTCAACACACTGACCAATACAGCCACAAAATGACCCTCCCACCTCCTACACTCAACGCACTGACCGATACAGCCACAACATGACCCTCCCACCTCCTACACTCAACGCACTGACCAATACAGCCACAACGTGACCCTCCCACCTCCTACACTCAACGCACTGACTAATACAATCACAACGTGACCCTCCCAACTCCTACACTCAACGCACTGACCAATACAGCCACAACATGACGTCCCAACTCCTGCATTCAACGCACTGACCAATACAGCCACAACGTGACCCTCCCAACCCCTACACTCAACGCACTGACCAATACAGCTACAACGTGACCCTCCCACCTCCTACACTCAACGCACTGACCAATACAGCCACAACGTGACCTCCCAACTCCTACACTCAACGCACTGACCAATACAGCCACAACGTGACCCTCCCACCTCCTACACTCAACACACTGACCAATACAGCCACAACGTGACCTCCCAACTCCTACACTCAACGAACTGACCAATACAGCAACAACGTGACCCTCCCAACTCCTACACTCAATGCACTGACCAATACAGCCACAACATGACCATCCCAACCCCTACACTCAACGCACTGACCAATACAGCCACAACGTGACCCTCCCAACTCCTACACTCAACACACTGACCAATACAGCCACAACATGACCCTCCCACCTCCTACATTCAACGCACTGACCAATACAGCCACAACGTGACCCTCCCAACTCCTACTCTCAACACACTGACCGATACAGCCACAACGTGACCCTCCCAACTCCTACACTCAACGCACTGACCAATACAGCCACAACATGACCCTCCCACCTCCTACACTCAAGGAACTGACCGATACAGCCACAACGTGACCCTCCCAACTCCTACACTCAACGCACTGACCGATACAGCCACAACGTGACCCTCCCACCTCCTACACTCAACGAACTGACCGATACAGCCACAACGTGACCCTCCCAACTCCTACACTCAACACACTGACCGATACAGCCACAACGTGACCTCCCAACTCCTACACTCAACACACTGACCAATACAGCCACAACGTGACCCTCCCAACTCCTACACTCAACGCACTGACCAATACAGCCACAACGTGACCCTCCCAACTGATACACTCAACGTACTGACCAATACAGCCACAATGTGACCCTCCCAACTCCTACACTCAACGCACTGACCGATACAGCCACAACGTGACCCTCCCAACTCCTACACTCAACGCACTGACCAATACAGCCACAATGTGACCCTCCCAACTCCTACACTCAACGCACTGACCAATACAGCCACAACGTGACCCTCCCAATTCCTACACTCAACGCACTGACCAATACAGCCACAACGTGACCTCCCAACTCCTACACTCAACGCACTGACCAATACAGCCACAACGTGACCCTCCCAACTCCTACACTCAACACACTGACCAATACAGCCACAACGTGACCTCCCAACTCCTACACTCAACGCACTGAACAATACAGCCACAACGTAACCCTCCCAACTCCTACACTCAACGCACTGACCAATACAGCCACAACGTGACCCTCCCAACTCCTACACTCAACACACTGACCGATATAGCCACAACGTGACCCTCCCAACTCCTACACTCAACACACTGACCAATACAGCCACAACGTGACCCTCCCAACTCCTACACTCAACACACTGACCAATACAGCCACAACGTGCCCCTCCCAACTCCTACACTCAACACACTGACCAATACAGCCACAACGTGACCCTCCCAACTCCTACACTCAACACACTGACCAATACAGCCACAACGTGCCATTCCCAACTCCTACACTCAACACACTGACCAATACAGCCACAACATGACCTCCCAACTCCTACACTCAACGCACTGACCAATACAGTCACAACGTGACTCTCCCAACTCCTACACTCAACACACTGACCAATACAGTCACAACGTGACCCTCCCAACTCCTACACTCAACGCACTGACCGATACAGCCACAACGTGACCTCCCAACTCCGACACTCAATGCACTGACCAATACAATCACAACGTGACCCTCCCAAATCCTACACTCAACGCACTGACCAATACAGCCACAACGTGACCCTCCCAACTCCTACACTCAACACACTGACCAATATAGCCACAACGTGACCCTCCCAACTCCTACACTCAACACACTGACCAATACAGGCACAATGTGACCTCCCAACGCTTACACTCAACACACTGACCAATACAGCCACAACATGACCTCCCAACTCCTACACTCAACGCAATGACCAATACAGTCACAACGTGACCCTCCCAACTCCTACACTCAACACACTGACCAATACAGTCACAACGTGACCCTCCCAACTCCTACACTCAACACACTGACCGATACAGCCACAACGTGACCCTCCCAACTCCTACACTCAACACACTGACCAATACAGCCACAACGTGACGCTCCGAAATCCTACACTCAACACACTGACCAATACAGCCACAACGTGACCCTCCCAACTCCTACACTCAACGCACTGACCAATACAGCCACAACGTGACCCTCCCAACTCCTACACTCAACACACTGACCAATACAGCCACAACGTGACCCTCCCACCACCTACACTCAACGCAGTGACCAATACAGCCACAACATGATCTCCCAACTCCTACACTCAACGCACTGACCAATAGAGCCACAACGTGACCCTCCCACCTCCTACACTCAACGCACTGACCAATACAGCCACAAAGTGACCTCCCAACTCCTACACTCAACAAACTGACCAATACAGCCACAAAGTGACCTCCCAACTCCTACACTCAACATACTGACCAATACAGCCACAACGTGACCCTCCCAACTCCTACACTCAACGCACTGACCGATACAGCCATAACGTGACCCTCCCAACTCCTACACTCAACGCACTGACTGATACAGTCACAACGTGACCTCCCAACTCCTACACTCAACGCACTGACCAATACAGCCACAACGTGACCCTCCCAACTCCAACACTGAACGCACTGACCGATACAGCCACAACGTGACCCTCCCAACTCCTATACTCAACGCACTGACCAATACAGCCACAACGTGACCCTCCCAACTTCTACACTCAACGCACTGATCGATACAGCCACAACGTGACCCACCCAACTCCTACACTCAACACACTGATCGATACAGCCACAACGTGACCCTCCCAACTCCTACACTCAACACACTGATCAATACAGCCACAACGTGATCCTCCCAACTCCTACACTCAACGCACTGACCGATTCAGCCACAACGTGACCCTCCCAACTCCTGCACTCAACACACAGACCAATACAGCCACAACGTAACCCTCCCAACTCCTACACTCAACGCACTGACGAATACAGCCACAACGTGACCCTCCCAACTCCTACACTCAACACACTGACCGATATAGCCACAACGTGACCCTCCCGACTCCTACACTCAACACACTGACCAATACAGCCACAACGTGACCCGCCCAACTCCTACACTCAACGCACTGACCGATAAAGCCACAACGTGACCTCCCAACTCCGACACACAATGCACTGACCAATACAGTCACAACGTGACCCTCCCAACTCCTACACTCAACACACTGACCAATACAGCCACAACGTGACCTCCCAACCCCTACACTCAACACACTGACCAATACAGCCACAACGTGACCCTCCCAACTCCTACACTCAACGCACTGAACAATACAGCCACAATGTGACCTCCCAACTCCTACACTCAACGCACTGACCAATACAGCCACAACGTGACCCTCCCAACTCCTACACTCAACACAATGACCAATACAGCCACAACGTGACCTCCCAACTCCTACACTCAACGCACTGAACAATACAGCCACAACGTAACCCTCCCAACTCCTACACTCAACGCACTGACCAATACAGCCACAACGTGACCCTCCCAACTCCTACACTCAACACACTGACCGATATAGCCACAACGTGACCCTCCCAACTCCTACACTCAACACACTGACCAATACAGCCACAACGTGACCCTCCCAACTCCTACACTCAACACACTGACCAATACAGCCACAACGTGCCCCTCCCAACTCCTACACTCAACACACTGACCAATACAGCCACAACGTGACCCTCCCAACTCCTACACTCAACACACTGACCAATACAGCCACAACGTGCCATTCCCAACTCCTACACTCAACACACTGACCAATACAGCCACAACATGACCTCCCAACTCCTACACTCAACGCACTGACCAATACAGTCACAACGTGACTCTCCCAACTCCTACACTCAACACACTGACCAATACAGTCACAACGTGACTCTCCCAACTCCTACACTCAACACACTGACCAATACAGTCACAACGTGACCCTCCCAACTCCTACACTCAACGCACTGACCGATACAGCCACAACATGACCCTCCCAACTCCTACACTCAACAAACTGACCAATACAGCCACAACGTGACCCTCCCAACTCCTACACTCAGCACACTGACCAATACAGCCACAACGTGACCCGCCCAACTCCTACACTCAACGCACTGAACAATACAGCCACAATGTGACCTCCCAACTCCTACACTCAACGCACTGACCAATACAGCCACAACGTGACCCTCCCAACTCCTACACTCAACACACTGACCAATACAGCCACAACGTGCCATTCCCAACTCCTACACTCAACACACTGACCAATACAGCCACAACGTGACCCTCCCAACTCCTACACTCAACGCACTGACCAATACAGCCACAACGTGACCCTCCCAACTCCTACACTCAACACACTGACCAATACAGCCACAACGTGACCCTCCCAACTCCTACACTCAACACACTGACCAATACAGGCACAATGTGACCTCCCAACCCTTACACTCAACACACTGACCAATACAGCCACAACATGACCTCCCAACTCCTACACTCAACGCACTGACCAATACAGTCACAACGTGACCCTCCCAACTCCTACACTCAACACACTGACCAATACAGTCACAACGTGACCTTCCCAACTCCTACACTCAACACACTGACCGATACAGCCACAACATGACCCTCCCAACTCCTACACTCAACAAACTGACCAATACAGCCACAACGTGACGCTCCGAACTCCTACACTCAACACACTGACCAATACAGCCACAACGTGACCCTCCCAACTCCTACACTCAACGCACTGACCAATACAGCCACAACGTGACCCTCCCAACTCCTACACTCAACACACTGACCAATACAGCCACAACGTGACCCTCCCACCTCCTACACTCAACGCAGTGACCAATACAGACACAACATGACCCTCCCACCTCCTACACTCAACGCACTGACCGATACAGCCACAACATGATCTCCCAACTCCTACACTCAACGCACTGACCAATAGAGCCACAACGTGACCCTCCCACCTCCTACACTCAACGCACTGACCAATACAGCCACAAAGTGACCTCCCAACTCCTACACTCAACAAACTGACCAATACAGCCACAACGTGACCTCCCAACTCCTACACTCAACACACTGACCAATACAGCCACAACGTGACCCTCCCAACTCCTACACTCAACACACTGACCAATACAGCCACAACATGACCCTCCCACCTCCTACACTCAACGCACTGACCAATACAGCCACAACGTGACCCTCCCAACTCCTACACTCAACGCACTGACCAATACAGCCACAACGTGACCCTCCCAACTCCAACACTGAACGCACTGACCGATACAGCCACAACGTGACCTCCCAACTCCTATACTCAACGCACTGACCAATACAGCCACAACGTGACCCTCCCAACTTGTACACTCAACGCAATGACCGATACAGCCACAACGTGACCCTCCCAACTCCTACACTCAACGCACTGACCGATACAGCCACAACGTGACCCACCCAACTCCTACACTCAACACACTGATCGATACAGCCACAACGTGACCCTCCCAACTCCTACACTCAACACACTGATCAATACAGCCACAACGTGACCCTCCCAACTCCTACACTCAACGCACTGACCGATTCAGCCTCAACGTGACCCTCCCAACTCCTGCACTCAACACACAGACCAATACAGCCACAACGTAACCCTCCCAACTCCTACACTCAACGCACTGACCAATACAGCCACAACGTGACCCTCCCAACTCCTACACTCAACACACTGACTGATATAGCCACAACGTGACCCTCCCGACTCCTACACTCAGCACACTGACCAATACAGCCACAACGTGACCCGCCTAACTCCTACACTCAACTCACTGACCGATAAAGCCACAACGTGACCGCCCAACTCCGACACACAATGCACTGACCAATACAGTCACAACGTGACCCTCCCAACTCCTACACTCAACACACTGACCAATACAGCCACAACATGACCTCCCAACTCCTACACTCAACGCACTGACCAATACAGCCACAACGTGACATCCCAACTCCTGCACTCAACACACTGACCGATACAGATACAACGTGACCCTCCCGACTCCTACACTCAACACACTGACCAATACAGCCACAACGTGACCCTCCCAACTCCTACACTCAACACACTGACCAATACAGCCACAACGTGACACTCCCAACTCCTACACTCAACACACTGACCGATACAGCCAAAACATGACCCTCCCAACTCCTACACTCAACGCACTGACCAATACAGCCATAACGTGACCTTCCAACTCCTACATTCAACGCACTGACCAATACAGCCACAACGTGACCCTCCCAACCCCTACACTCAACACACTGACAGATACAGCCACAACTTGACCCTCCCAACTCCTACACTCAACACTCTGACCAATAGAGCCACAACGTGCCGCTCCCAACTCCTACACTCAACACACTGACCAATACAGCCACAACGTGACCCTCCCAACTCCTACACTCAACGCACTGACCAATACAGCCACAATGTGACCCTCCCAACTCCTACACTCAACACACTGACCGATACACCCACAACGTGACCTCCCAACTCCTACACTCAACGCACTGACCAATACAGCCACAACGTGACCCTCCCAACCCCTACACTCAACGCACTGACCAATACAGCCACAACGTGACCCTCCCAACTCCTACACTCAACGCACTGACCGATACAGCCACAACGTGACCTCCCAACTCCTACACTCAACGCACTGAACAATACAGCCACAATGTGATCTCCCAACTCCTACACTCAACACACTGACCAATACAGCCACAACGTGACCCTCCCAACTCCTACACTCAACGCACTGACCAATACAGCCACAACGTGACCCTCCCAACTCCTACACTCAACGCACTGACCGATACAGCCACAACGTGACCTCCCAACTCCTACACTCAACGCACTGACCGATACAGCCACAACGTGACCTTCCAACTCCTACACTCAACGCACTGACCAATACAGCCACAACGTGACCCTCCCAACTCCGACACTCAACGCACTGACCGATACAGCCACAACGTGACCTTCCAACTCCTAAACTCAACGCACTGACCGATACAGCCACAACGTGACCCTCCCAACTCCTACACTCAACACACTGACCAACACAGCCACAACGTGACCCTCCCAACTCCTACACTCAACGCACTGACCAATACAGCCACAACGTGACCCTCCCAACTCCTATACTCAATACACTGACCATTACAGCCACAACGTGACCCTCCCAACTCCTACACTCAACACACTGACCAATACAGCCACAACGTGACCCTCCCGAATCCTGCAATCAACGCACTGACCGATACAGCCACAACGTGACCCTCCCAACTCCTACACTCAACGCACTGACCGATACAGCCACAACGTGACCTCCCAACTCCTACACTCAACGCACTGACCAATACAGCCACAATGTGACCCTCCCAACTCCTACACTCAACACACAGACCAATACAGCCACAAGGTAACCCTCCCAACTCCTACACTCAACGCACTGACCAATACAGCCACAACTTGACCCTCCCAACTCCTACACTCAACACACTGACCGATATAGCCTCAACGTGACCCTACCGACTCCTACACTCAACACACTGACCAATACAGCCACAACGTGACCCTCCCAACTCCTATACTCAACACACTGACCGATACAGCCACAACGTGACCTCCCAACTCCGACACTCAATGCACTGACCAATACAGTCACAACGTGACCCTCCCAACTCCTACACTCAACACACTGACCAATACAGCCACAACGTGACCCTCCCAACTCCTACACTCAACGCACTGACCGATACAGCCACAACGTGACCTCCCAACTCCTACACTCAACGCACTGACCAATACAGCCACAACGTGACCGTCCCAACTCCGACACTCAACGCACTGACCAATACAGCCACAACGTGACCCTCCCAACTCCTACACTCAACACACTGACCGATACAGACACAACGTGACCCTCCCGACTCCTACACTCAACACACTGACCAATACAGCCAAAACATGACCCTCCCAACTCCTACACTCAACGCACTGACCAATACGGCCATAACGTGACCTTCCAACTCCTACACTCAACACACTGACCGATACAGCCACAACGTGCCCCTCCCAACTCCTACACTCAACGCACTGACCAATACGGCCATAACGTGACCTTCCAACTCCTACACTCAACACACTGACCGATACAGCCACAACGTGCCCCTCCCAACTCCTACACTCAACGTACTGACCAATACAGCCACAATGTGACCCTCCCAACTCCTACACTCAACGCACTGACCAATACAGCCACAACGTGACCCTCCCAACTCCTACACTCAACGCACTGACCAATACAGCCACAACGTGACCCTCCCAATTCCTACACTCAACGCACTGACCGATTCAGCCACAACGTGACCTCCCAACTCCAACACTCAACGCACTGACCAATACAGTCACAACGTGACCCTCCCAACTCCTACACTCAACACACTGACCGATACAGCCACAACGTGACCTCCCAACTCCAACACTCAACGCACTGACCAATACAGCCACAACGTGCCCCTCCCAACTCCTACACTCAACGTACTGACCAATACAGCCACAATGTGACCCTCCCAACTCCTACACTCAACGCACTGACCAATACAGCCACAACGTGACCCTCCCAACTCCTACACTCAACGCACTGACCAATACAGCCACAACGTGACCCTCCCAATTCCTACACTCAACGCACTGACCGATTCAGCCACAACGTGACCTCCCAACTCCAACACTCAACGCACTGACCAATACAGTCACAACGTGACCCTCCCAACTCCAACACTCAACGCACTGACCAATACAGCCACAACGTGACCTCCCAACTCCTAGACTCAACGCACCGACCAATACAGCCACAACGTGACCTCCCAACTCCTAGACTCAACGCACTGACCAATACAGCCACAACGTGACCCTCCCAACTCTTACACTCAACACACTGACCAATACAGCCACAACGTGACCTCCCAACACCTACACTCAACGCACTGACCAATACAGCCACAACGTGACCCTCCCAACTCCTACACTCAACGCACTGACCAATACAGCCACAACGTGACCTCCCAACACCTACACTCAACGCACTGACCAATACAGCCACAACGTGACACTCCCAACTCCTACACTCAACACACTGACCAATACAGCCACAACGTGCCCCTCCCAACCCCTACACTCAACGCACTGACCGATACAGCCACAACGTGACCCTCCCAAGTCCTACACTCAACGCACTGACCAACACAGCCACAACGTGACCCTCCCAACTCCTACACTCAACGCACTGACCGATACAGCCACAACGTGACCTCCCAACTCCTACACTCAACGCACTGACCAATACAGCCACAACGTGACCCTCCCAACTCCTACACTCAACGCACTGACCAATACAGCCACAATGTGACACTCCCAACTCCTACACTCAACGCACTGACCAATACAGCCACAACGTGACCCTCCCAACCCCTACACTCAACGCACTGACCGATACAGCCACAAAGTGACCCTCCCAACTCCTACACTCAACGAACTGACCAATACAGCAACAACGTGACCCTCCCAACTCCTACACTCAATGCACTGACCAATACAGCCACAACGTGACCTCCCAACTCCTACACTCAACGAACTGACCAATACAGCCACAACGTGACCTCCCACCTCCTACACTCAACACACTGACCAATACAGCCACAACGTGACCCTCCCAACTCCTACACTCAACGAACTGACCAATACAGCAACAACGTGACCCTCCCAACTCCTACACTCAACGCACTGACCAATACAGCCACAACGTGACCCTCCCAACTCCTACACTCAACACACTGACCTATACAGCCACAACGTGACCTCCCAACTCCTACACTCAACGAACTGACCAATACACCAACAACGTGACCCTCCCAACTCCTACACTCAATGCACTGACCAATACAGCCACAACGTGACCTCCCAACTCCTACACTCAACGAACTGACCAATACAGCAACAACGTGACCCTCCCAACTCCTACACTCAATGCACTGACCAATACAGCCACAACGTGACCTCCCAACTCCTACACTCAACGCACTGAACAATACAGCCACAACGTGACCCTCCCAACTCCTACACTCAACGCACTGACCAATACAGCCACAACGTGACCCTCCCAACTCCTACACTCAACACACTGACCGATATAGCCACAACGTGACCCTCCCAACTCCTACACTCAACACACTGACCAATACAGCCACAACGTGACCCTCCCAACTCCTACACTCAACACACTGACCAATACAGCCACAACGTGCCCCTCCCAACTCCTACACTCAACACACTGACCAATACAGCCACAACGTGACCCTCCCAACTCCTACACTCAACACACTGACCAATACAGCCACAACGTGCCATTCCCAACTCCTACACTCAACACACTGACCAATACAGCCACAACATGACCTCCCAACTCCTACACTCAACGCACTGACCAATACAGTCACAACGTGACTCTCCCAACTCCTACACTCAACACACTGACCAATACAGTCACAACGTGACCCTCCCAACTCCTACACTCAACGCACTGACCGATACAGCCACAACGTGACCTCCCAACTCCGACACTCAATGCACTGACCAATACAATCACAACGTGACCCTCCCAAATCCTACACTCAACGCACTGACCAATACAGCCACAACGTGACCCTCCCAACTCCTACACTCAACACACTGACCAATATAGCCACAACGTGACCCTCCCAACTCCTACACTCAACACACTGACCAATACAGGCACAATGTGACCTCCCAACCCTTACACTCAACACACTGACCAATACAGCCACAACATGACCTCCCAACTCCTACACTCAACGCAATGACCAATACAGTCACAACGTGACCCTCCCAACTCCTACACTCAACACACTGACCAATACAGTCACAACGTGACCCTCCCAACTCCTACACTCAACACACTGACCGATACAGCCACAACGTGACCCTCCCAACTCCTACACTCAACACACTGACCAATACAGCCACAACGTGACCCTCCCAAGTCCTACACTCAACACACTGACCAATACAGCCACAACGTGACGCTCCGAAATCCTACACTCAACACACTGACCAATACAGCCACAACGTGACCCTCCCAACTCCTACACTCAACGCACTGACCAATACAGCCACAACGTGACCCTCCCAACTCCTACACTCAACACACTGACCAATACAGCCACAACGTGACCCTCCCACCACCTACACTCAACGCAGTGACCAATACAGACACAACATGACCCTCCCACCTCCTACACTCAACGCACTGACCGATACAGCCACAACATGATCTCCCAACTCCTACACTCAACGCACTGACCAATAGAGCCACAACGTGACCCTCCCACCTCCTACACTCAACGCACTGACCAATACAGCCACAAAGTGACCTCCCAACTCCTACACTCAACAAACTGACCAATACAGCCACAAAGTGACCTCCCAACTCCTACACTCAACATACTGACCAATACAGCCACAACGTGACCCTCCCAACTCCTACACTCAACGCACTGACCGATACAGCCATAACGTGACCCTCCCAACTCCTACACTCAACGCACTGACCGATACAGTCACAACGTGACCTCCCAACTCCTACACTCAACGCACTGACCAATACAGCCACAACGTGACCCTCCCAACTCCAACACTGAACGCACTGACCGATACAGCCACAACGTGACCCTCCCAACTCCTATACTCAACGCACTGACCAATACAGCCACAACGTGACCCTCCCAACTTCTACACTCAACGCACTGATCGATACAGCCACAACGTGACCCACCCAACTCCTACACTCAACACACTGATCGATACAGCCACAACGTGACCCTCCCAACTCCTACACTCAACACACTGATCAATACAGCCACAACGTGACCCTCCCAACTCCTACACTCAACGCACTGACCGATTCAGCCACAACGTGACCCTCCCAACTCCTGCACTCAACACACAGACCAATACAGCCACAACGTAACCCTCCCAACTCCTACACTCAACGCACTGACGAATACAGCCACAACGTGACCCTCCCAACTCCTACACTCAACACACTGACCGATATAGCCACAACGTGACCCTCCCGACTCCTACACTCAACACACTGACCAATACAGCCACAACGTGACCCGCCCAACTCCTACACTCAACTCACTGACCGATAAAGCCACAACGTGACCTCCCAACTCCGACACACAATGCACTGACCAATACAGTCACAACGTGACCCTCCCAACTCCTACACTCAACACACTGACCAATACAGCCACAACGTGACCTCCCAACCCCTACACTCAACACACTGACCAATACAGCCACAACGTGACCCTCCCAACTCCTACACTCAACGCACTGACCGATACAGCCACAACATGACCCTCCCAACTCCTACACTCAACAAACTGACCAATACAGCCACAACGTGACCCTCCCAACTCCTACACTCAGCACACTGACCAATACAGCCACAACGTGACCCGCCCAACTCCTACACTCAACGCACTGAACAATACAGCCACAATGTGACCTCCCAACTCCTACACTCAACGCACTGACCAATACAGCCACAACGTGACCCTCCCAACTCCTACACTCAACACAATGACCAATACAGCCACAACGTGACCTCCCAACTCCTACACTCAACGCACTGACCAATACAGCCACAACGTGACCCTCCCAACTCCTACACTCAACACACTGACCGATATAGCCACAACGTGACCCTCCCAACTCCTACACTCAACACACTGACCAATACAGCCACAACGTGACCCTCCCAACTCCTACACTCAACACACTGACCAATACAGCCACAACGTGCCCCTCCCAACTCCTACACTCAACACACTGACCAATACAGCCACAACGTGACCCTCCCAACTCCTACACTCAACACACTGACCAATACAGCCACAACGTGCCATTCCCAACTCCTACACTCAACACACTGACCAATACAGCCACAACATGACCTCCCAACTCCTACACTCAACACACTGACCAATACAGCCACAACGTGACCCTCCCAACTCCTACACTCAACACACTGACCAATACAGTCACAACGTGACTCTCCCAACTCCTACACTCAACACACTGACCAATACAGTCACAACGTGACCCTCCCAACTCCTACACTCAACGCACTGACCGATACAGCCACAACATGACCCTCCCAACTCCTACACTCAACAAACTGACCAATACAGCCACAACGTGACCCTCCCAACTCCTACACTCAGCACACTGACCAATACAGCCACAACGTGACCCGCCCAACTCCTACACTCAACGCACTGAACAATACAGCCACAATGTGACCTCCCAACTCCTACACTCAACGCACTGACCAATACAGCCACAACGTGACCCTCCCAACTCCTACACTCAACACACTGACCAATACAGCCACAACGTGCCATTCCCAACTCCTACACTCAACACACTGACCAATACAGCCACAACGTGACCCTCCCAACTCCTACACTCAACGCACTGACCAATACAGCCACAACGTGACCCTCCCAACTCCTACACTCAACACACTGACCAATACAGCCACAACGTGACCCTCCCAACTCCTACACTCAACACACTGACCAATACAGGCACAATGTGACCTCCCAACCCTTACACTCAACACACTGACCAATACAGCCACAACATGACCTCCCAACTCCTACACTCAACGCACTGACCAATACAGTCACAACGTGACCCTCCCAACTCCTACACTCAACACACTGACCAATACAGTCACAACGTGACCTTCCCAACTCCTACACTCAACACACTGACCGATACAGCCACAACATGACCCTCCCAACTCCTACACTCAACAAACTGACCAATACAGCCACAACGTGACGCTCCGAACTCCTACACTCAACACACTGACCAATACAGCCACAACGTGACCCTCCCAACTCCTACACTCAACGCACTGACCAATACAGCCACAACGTGACCCTCCCAACTCCTACACTCAACACACTGACCAATACAGCCACAACGTGACCCTCCCACCTCCTACACTCAACGCAGTGACCAATACAGACACAACATGACCCTCCCACCTCCTACACTCAACGCACTGACCGATACAGCCACAACATGATCTCCCAACTCCTACACTCAACGCACTGACCAATAGAGCCACAACGTGACCCTCCCACCTCCTACACTCAACGCACTGACCAATACAGCCACAAAGTGACCTCCCAACTCCTACACTCAACAAACTGACCAATACAGCCACAACGTGACCTCCCAACTCCTACACTCAACACACTGACCAATACAGCCACAACGTGACCCTCCCAACTCCTACACTCAACACACTGACCAATACAGCCACAACATGACCCTCCCACCTCCTACACTCAACGCACTGACCAATACAGCCACAACGTGACCCTCCCAACTCCTACACTCAACGCACTGACCAATACAGCCACAACGTGACCCTCCCAACTCCAACACTGAACGCACTGACCGATACAGCCACAACGTGACCTCCCAACTCCTATACTCAACGCACTGACCAATACAGCCACAACGTGACCCTCCCAACTTGTACACTCAACGCACTGACCGATACAGCCACAACGTGACCCTCCCAACTCCTACACTCAACGCACTGACCGATACAGCCACAACGTGACCCACCCAACTCCTACACTCAACACACTGATCGATACAGCCACAACGTGACCCTCCCAACTCCTACACTCAACACACTGATCAATACAGCCACAACGTGACCCTCCCAACTCCGACACTCAACGCACTGACCGATTCAGCCTCAACGTGACCCTCCCAACTCCTGCACTCAACACACAGACCAATACAGCCACAACGTAACCCTCCCAACTCCTACACTCAACGCACTGACCAATACAGCCACAACGTGACCCTCCCAACTCCTACACTCAACACACTGACTGATATAGCCACAACGTGACCCTCCCGACTCCTACACTCAACACACTGACCAATACAGCCACAACGTGACCCGCCTAACTCGTACACTCAACTCACTGACCGATAAAGCCACAACGTGACCGCCCAACTCCGACACACAATGCACTGACCAATACAGTCACAACGTGACCCTCCCAACTCCTACACTCAACACACTGACCAATACAGCCACAACATGACCTCCCAACTCCTACACTCAACGCACTGACCAATACAGCCACAACGTGACATCCCAACTCCTGCACTCAACACACTGACCGATACAGATACAACGTGACACTCCCAACTCCTACACTCAACACACTGACCGATACAGCCAAAACATGACCCTCCCAACTCCTACACTCAACGCACTGACCAATACAGCCATAACGTGACCTTCCAACTCCTACATTCAACGCACTGACCAATACAGCCACAACGTGACCCTCCCAACCCCTACACTCAACACACTGACAGATACAGCCACAACTTGACCCTCCCAACTCCTACACTCAACACTCTGACCAATAGAGCCACAACGTGCCGCTCCCAACTCCTACACTCAACACACTGACCAATACAGCCACAACGTGACCCTCCCAACTCCTACACTCAACGCACTGACCAATACAGCCACAATGTGACCCTCCCAACTCCTACACTCAACACACTGACCGATACACCCACAACGTGACCTCCCAACTCCTACACTCAACGCACTGACCAATACAGCCACAACGTGACCCTCCCAACCCCTACACTCAACGCACTGACCAATACAGCCACAACGTGACCCTCCCAACTCCTACACTCAACGCACTGACCGATACAGCCACAACGTGACCTCCCAACTCCTACACTCAACGCACTGAACAATACAGCCACAATGTGATCTCCCAACTCCTACACTCAACACACTGACCAATACAGCCACAACGTGACCCTCCCAACTCCTACACTCAACGCACTGACCAATACAGCCACAACGTGACCCTCCCAACTCCTACACTCAACGCACTGACCGATACAGCCACAACGTGACCTCCCAACTCCTACACTCAACGCACTGACCGATACAGCCACAACGTGACCTTCCAACTCCTACACTCAACGCACTGACCAATACAGCCACAACGTGACCCTCCCAACTCCTACACTCAACGCACTGACCGATACAGCCACAACGTGACCTTCCAACTCCTAAACTCAACGCACTGACCGATACAGCCACAACGTGACCCTCCCAACTCCTACACTCAACACACTGACCAACACAGCCACAACGTGACCCTCCCAACTCCTACACTCAACGCACTGACCAATACAGCCACAACGTGACCCTCCCAACTCCTATACTCAATACACTGACCATTACAGCCACAACGTGACCCTCCCAACTCCTACACTCAACACACTGACCAATACAGCCACAACGTGACCCTCCCGAATCCTGCAATCAACGCACTGACCGATACAGCCACAACGTGACCCTCCCAACTCCTACACTCAACGCACTGACCGATACAGCCACAACGTGACCTCCCAACTCCTACACTCAACGCACTGACCAATACAGCCACAATGTGACCCTCCCAACTCCTACACTCAACACACAGACCAATACAGCCACAAGGTAACCCTCCCAACTCCTACACTCAACGCACTGACCAATACAGCCACAACTTGACCCTCCCAACTCCTACACTCAACACACTGACCGATATAGCCTCAACGTGACCCTACCGACTCCTACACTCAACACACTGACCAATACAGCCACAACGTGACCCTCCCAACTCCTATACTCAACACACTGACCGATACAGCCACAACGTGACCTCCCAAATCCGACACTCAATGCACTGACCAATACAGTCACAACGTGACCCTCCCAACTCCTACACTCAACACACTGACCAATACAGCCACAATGTGACCCTCCCAACTCCTACACTCAACGCACTGACCGATACAGCCACAACGTGACCTCCCAACTCCTACACTCAACGCACTGACCAATACAGCCACAACGTGACCGTCCCAACTCCGACACTCAACGCACTGACCAATACAGCCACAACGTGACCCTCCCAACTCCTACACTCAACACACTGACCGATACAGACACAACGTGACCCTCCCGACTCCTACACTCAACACACTGACCAATACAGCCAAAACATGACCCTCCCAACTCCTACACTCAACGCACTGACCAATACGGCCATAACGTGACCTTCCAACTCCTACACTCAACACACTGACCGATACAGCCACAACGTGCCCCTCCCAACTCCTACACTCAACGCACTGACCAATACGGCCATAACGTGACCTTCCAACTCCTACACTCAACACACTGACCGATACAGCCACAACGTGCCCCTCCCAACTCCTACACTCAACGTACTGACCAATACAGCCACAATGTGACCCTCCCAACTCCTACACTCAACGCACTGACCAATACAGCCACAACGTGACCCTCCCAACTCCTACACTCAACGCACTGACCAATACAGCCACAACGTGACCCTCCCAATTCCTACACTCAACGCACTGACCAATACAGCCACAACGTGACCTCCCAACTCCTAGACTCAACGCACCGACCAATACAGCTACAACGTGACCCTCCCAACTCCTACACTCAACGCACTGACCGATTCAGCCACAACGTGACCTCCCAACTCCAACACTCAACGCACTGACCAATACAGCCACAACGTGACCCTCCCAACTCTTACACTCAACACACTGACCAATACAGCCACAACGTGACCTCCCAACACCTACACTCAACGCACTGACCAATACAGCCACAACGTGACCCTCCCAACTCCTACACTCAACGCACTGACCAATACAGCCACAACGTGACCTCCCAACACCTACACTCAACGCACTGACCAATACAGCCACAACGTGACACTCCCAACTCCTACACTCAACACACTGACCAATACAGCCACAACGTGCCCCTCCCAACCCCTACACTCAACGCACTGACCGATACAGCCACAACGTGACCCTCCCAACTCCTACACTCAACGCACTGACCAACACAGCCACAACGTGACCCTCCCAACTCCTACACTCAACGCACTGACCGATACAGCCACAACGTGACCTCCCAACTCCTACACTCAACGCACTGACCAATACAGCCACAACGTGACCCTCCCAACTCCTACACTCAACGCACTGACCAATACAGCCACAATGTGACACTCCCAACTCCTACACTCAACGCACTGACCAATACAGCCACAACGTGACCCTCCCAACCCCTACACTCAACGCACTGACCGATACAGCCACAAAGTGACCCTCCCAACTCCTACACTCAACGAACTGACCAATACAGCAACAACGTGACCCTCCCAACTCCTACACTCAATGCACTGACCAATACAGACACAACGTGACCATCCCAACTCCTACACTCAACGCACTGACCAATACAGCTACAACGTGACCCTCCCAACTCCTACACTCAACGCACTGACCGATACAGCCACAACGTGACCCTCCCAACTCCTACACTCAACGAACTGACCAATACAGCCACAACGTGACCTCCCAACTCCTACACTCAACGAACTGACCAATACAGCAACAACGTGAGCTCCCAACTCCTACACTCAATGCACTGACCAATACAGACACAACGTGACCCTCCCAACTCCTACACTCAACGCACTGACCAATACAGCCACAACGTGACCCTCCCAACTCCTACACTCAACGAACTGACCAATACAGCAACAACGTGACCCTCCCAACTCCTACACTCAATGCACTGACCAATACAGACACAACGTGACCATCCCAACCCCTACACTCAACGCACTGACCAATACAGCCACAACGTAACCCTCCCAACTCCTACACTCAACACACTGACCAATACAGCCACAACGTGACCTCCCACCTCCTACACTCAACACACTGACCGATACAGTCACAACGTGACCCTCCCAACTCCTACACTCAACGAACTGACCAATACAGCAACAACGAGACCCTCCCAACTCCTACACTCAATGCACTGACCAATACAGCCACAACGTGACCTCCCAACTCCTACACTCAACGAACTGACCAATACAGCCACAACGTGACCTCCCACCTCCTACACTCAACACACTGACCAATACAGCCACAACGTGACCCTCCCAACTCCTACACTCAACGAACTGACCAATACAGCAACAACGTGACCCTCCCAACTCCTACATTCAACGCACTGACCAATACAGCCACAACGTGACCCTCCCAACTCCTACACTCAACACACTGACCTATACAGCCACAACGTGACCCTCCCAACTCCTACACTCAACGAACTGACCAATACAGCAACAACGTGACCCTCCCAACTCCTACACTCAATGCACTGACCAATACAGCCACAACGTGACCTCCCAACTCCTACACTCAACGAACTGACCAATACAGCCACAACGTGACCCTCCCAACTCCTACACTCAATGCACTGACCAATACAGACACAACGTGACCATCCCAACTCCTACACTCAACGCACTGACCAATACAGCCACAACGTGACCCTCCCAAATCCTACACTCAACGAACTGACCAATACAGCCACAACGTGACCTCCCAACTCCTACACTCAACGAACTGACCAAAACAGCAACAACGTGACCCTCCCAACTCCTACACTCAATGCACTGACCAATACAGACACAACGTGACCATCCCAACTCCTACACTCAACGCACTGACCAATACAGCCACAACGTGACCCTCCCAACTCCTACACTCAACGAACTGACCAATACAGCAACAACGTGACCCTCCCAACTCCTACACTCAATGCACTGACCAATACAGACACAACGTGACCATCCCAACCCCTACACTCAACGCACTGACCAATACAGCCACAACGTGACCCTCCCAACTCCTACACTCAACACACTGACCAATACAGCCACAACATGACCCTCCCACCTCCTACACTCAACGCACTGACCGATACAGCCACAACGTGCCCCTCCCAACTTCTACACTCAACACACTAACCAATACAGCCACAACGTGACCTCCCAACTCCTACACTCAACGCACTGACCAATACAGCCACAACGTGACGCTCCGAACTCCTACACTCAACACACTGACCAATAGAGCCACAACGTGACCTCCCAACCCCTACACTCAACACACTGACCAATACAGCCACAACGTGATCCTCCCAACTCCTACACGCAACGCACTGACCAATACAGCCACAACGTGACCCTCCCAACTCCTACACTCAACGCACTGACCAATACAGCCACAACGTGAACCTCCCAACTCCGACACTCAACGCACTGACCAATACAGCCACAACGTGAACCTCCCAACTCCTACACTCAACGCACTGACCAATACAGCCACAATGTGACCCTCCCAACCCCTACACTCAACACACTGACCAATACAGCCACAACGTGACCCTCCCAACTCCTACACTCAACACACTGACCAATACAGCCACAACGTGACCCTCCCAACTCCGACACTCAACGCACTGACCAATACAGCCACAACGTGAACCTCCCAACTCCTACACTCAACGCACTGACCAATACAGCCACAATGTGACCCTCCCAACCCCTACACTCAACACACTGACCAATACAGCCACAACGTGACCCTCCCAACTCCTACACTCAACACACTGACCAATACAGCCACAACGTGACCCTCCCAACTCCTACATTCAACGCACTGACCAATACAGCCACAACGTGACCCTCCCAACTCCTACACTCAACGCACTGACCAATACAGCCACAACGTGACCCTCCCAACTCCGACACTCAACGCACTGACCAATACAGCCACAACGTGACCCTCCCAACTCCTACATTCAACTCACTGACCAATACAGCCACAACGTGACCCTCCCAACTCCTACACTCAACACACTGACCAATACAGCCACAACGTGACCCTCCCAACCCCTACACTCAACGCACTGACCAATACAGCCACAACGTGACCCTCCCAACTCCGACACTCAACGCACTGACCAATACAGCCACAACGTGACCCTCCCAACTCCTACACTCAACACACTGACCAATACAGCCACAACGTGACCCTCCCAACTCCTACACTCAACGCACTGACCGATACAGCCACAACGTGACCTCCCAACTCCTACACTCAACGCACTGACCGGTACAGACACAACGTGATCCTCCCAACTCCTACACTCAACACACTGACCAATACAGCCACAACGTGACCCTCCCAACTGCTACACTCAACGCACTGACCAATACAGCCACAACGTGACCTCCCAACTCCTACACTCAACGCACTGACCAATACAGCCACAACGTGACCCTCCCAAGTCCTACACTCAACGCACTGACCAATACAGCCACAACGTGACCCTCCCAACTCCGACACTCAACGCACTGACCAATACAGCCACAACGTGACCCTCCCAACTCCTATATTCAACTCACTGACCAATACAGCCACAACGTGACCCTCCCAACTCCTACACTCAACACACTGACCAATACAGCCACAACGTGACCCTCCCAACCCCTACACTCAACGCACTGACCAATACAGCCACAACGTGACCCTCCCAACTCCGACACTCAACGCACTGACCAATACAGCCACAACGTGACCCTCCCAACTCCTACACTCAACACACTGACCAATACAGCCACAACGTGACCCTCCCAACTCCTACACTCAACGCACTGACCGATACAGCCACAACGTGACCTCCCAACTCCTACACTCAACGCACTGACCGGTACAGACACAACGTGATCCTCCCAACTCCTACACTCAACACACTGACCAATACAGCCACAACGTGACCCTCCCAACTGCTACACTCAACGCACTGACCAATACAGCCACAACGTGACCTCCCAACTCCTACACTCAACGCACTGACCAATACAGCCACAACGTGACCCTCCCAAGTCCTACACTCAACGCACTGACCAATACAGCCACAACGTGACCCTCCCAACTTCTACACTCAACACACTGACCGATACAGCCACAACATGACCTCCCAACTCCTACACTCAACGCACTGACCGATACAGCCACAACGTGACCCTCCCAACTCCTACACTCAACACACTGACCAATACAGCCACAACGTGACCCTCCCAAGTTCTGCACTCAACACACTGACCAATACAGCCACAACGTGACCCTCCCAACTCCTACACTCAACGCACTGACCAATACAGCCACAACGTGACCCTCCCAACCCCTACACTCAACGCACTGACCAATACAGCCACAACGTGACCCTCCCAACCCCTACACTCAACGCACTGACCAATACAGCCACAACGTGACCTCCCAACTCCTACACTCAACACACTGACCAATACAGCCACAACGTGACCTCCCAACTCCTACACTCAACACACTGACCAATACAGCCACAACGTGACCTCCCAACTCCTACACTCAACACACTGACCAATACAGCCACAACGTGACCCTCCCAACTCCGACACTCAACGCACTGACCAATACAGCCACAACGTGACCTCCCAACTCCTACACTCAACGCACTGACCGGTACAGACACAACGTGACCCTCCCAACTCCTACACTCAACACACTGACCAATACAGCCACAACGTGACCCTCCCAACTGCTACAATCAACGCACTGACCAATACAGCCACACCGTGACCTCCCAACCCCTACACTCAACGCACTGACCAATATAGCCACAACGTGACCCTCCCAGGTCCAACACACAACGCACTGACCAATACAGCCACAACGTGACCCTCCCAACTCCTACACTCAACGCACTGACCGATACAGTCACAACGTGACCTCCCAACTCCTACACTCAACGCACTGACCAATACAGCCACAACGTGACCCTCCCAACTCCTACACTCAACACACTGACCTATACAGCCACAACGTGAACTCCCAACTCCTACACTCAACGAACTGACCGATACAGCCACAACGTGACCCTCCCAACTCCTACACTCAATGCACTGACCAATACAGACACAACGTGACCATCCCAACTCCTACACTCAACGCACTGACCAATACAGCCACAACGTGACCCTCCCAACTCCTACACTCAACACACTGACCAATACAGCCACAACATGACCCTCCCACCTCCTACACTCAACGCACTGACCAATACAGACACAACGTGACCCTCCCAACTCCTACACTCAACGCACTGACCGATACAGCCACAAAGTGACCCTCCCAACTCCTACACTCAACACACTGACCGATACAGCCACAACGTGACCCTCCCAACTCCTACACTCAATGCACTGACCGATACAGCCACAACATGACCCTCCCACCTCCTACACTCAACGCACTGACCAATACAGCCACAACGTGACCCTCCCACCTCCTACACTCAACGCACTGACCAATACAATCACAACGTGACCTCCCAACTCCTACACTCAACACACTGACCGATACAGCCACAACGTGACCCTCCCAACTCCTACACTCAACACACTGACCGATACAGCCACAACGTGACCCTCCCAACTCCTACACTCAACACACTGACCGATACAGCCACAACGTGACCCTCCCAACCCCTACACTCAACGCACTGACCGATACAGCCACAACGTGACCCTCCCAACTCCTACACTCAACACACTGACCGATACAGCCACAACGTGACCTCCCAACTCCTACACTCAACACACTGACCAATACAGCCACAACGTGACCCTCCCAACTCCTACACTCAACGCACTGACCAATACAGCCACAACGTGACCCTCCCAACTCCTACACTCAACGCACTGACCAATACAGCCACAACGTGACCTCCCAACTCCTACACTCAACGAACTGACCGATACAGCCACAACGTGACCCTCCCAACTCCTACACTCAACACACTGACCAATACAGCCACAAGGTAACCCTCCCAACTCCTACACTCAACACACTGACCAATACAGCCACAACGTGACCCTCCCAACTCCTACACTCAACGCACTGACCAATACAGCCACAACGTGACCTCCCAACTCCTACACTCAACGCACTGACCAATACAGCCACAACGTGACCCTCCCAAGTCCTACACTCAACGCACTGAGCAATACAGCCACAATGTGACCCTCCCAACTCCTACACTCAACACACTGACCGATACAGCCACAACGTGACCTCCCAACTCCTACACTCAACGCACTGACCAATACAGCCACAACGTGACCCTCCCAACCCCTACACTCAACGCACTGACCAATACAGCCACAACGTGACCCTCCCAACCCCTACACTCAACGCACTGACCAATACAGCCACAACGTGACCTCCCAACTCCTACACTCAACACACTGACCAATACAGCCACAACGTGACCTCCCAACTCCTACACTCAACACACTGACCAATACAGCCACAACGTGACCTCCCAACTCCTACACTCAACACACTGACCAATACAGCCACAACGTGACCCTCCCAACTCCGACACTCAACGCACTGACCAATACAGCCACAACGTGACCTCCCAACTCCTACACTCAACGCACTGACCGGTACAGACACAACGTGACCCTCCCAACTCCTACACTCAACACACTGACCAATACAGCCACAACGTGACCCTCCCAACTGCTACAATCAACGCACTGACCAATACAGCCACACCGTGACCTCCCAACCCCTACACTCAACGCACTGACCAATATAGCCACAACGTGACCCTCCCAGGTCCAACACACAACGCACTGACCAATACAGCCACAACGTGACCCTCCCAACTGCTACACTCAACGCACTGACCGATACAGTCACAACGTGACCTCCCAACTCCTACACTCAACGCCCTGACCAATACAGCCACAACGTGACCCTCCCAACTCCTACACTCAACACACTGACCTATACAGCCACAACGTGAACTCCCAACTCCTACACTCAACGAACTGACCGATACAGCCACAACGTGACCCTCCCAACTCCTACACTCAATGCACTGACCAATACAGACACAACGTGACCATCCCAACTCCTACACTCAACGCACTGACCAATACAGCCACAACGTGACCCTCCCAACTCCTACACTCAACACACTGACCAATACAGCCACAACATGACCCTCCCACCTCCTACACTCAACGCACTGACCAATACAGACACAACGTGACCCTCCCAACTCCTACACTCAACGCACTGACCGATACAGCCACAAAGTGACCCTCCCAACTCCTACACTCAACACACTGACCGATACAGCCACAACGTGACCCTCCCAACTCCTACACTCAATGCACTGACCGATACAGCCACAACATGACCCTCCCACCTCCTACACTCAACGCACTGACCAATACAGCCACAACGTGACCCTCCCACCTCCTACACTCAACGCACTGACCAATACAATCACAACGTGACCTCCCAACTCCTACACTCAACACACTGACCGATACAGCCACAACGTGACCCTCCCAACTCCTACACTCAACACACTGACCGATACAGCCACAACGTGACCCTCCCAACTCCTACACTCAACACACTGACCGATACAGCCACAACGTGACCCTCCCAACCCCTACACTCAACGCACTGACCGATACAGCCACAACGTGACCCTCCCAACTCCTACACTCAACACACTGACCGATACAGCCACAACGTGACCTCCCAACTCCTACACTCAACACACTGACCAATACAGCCACAACGTGACCCTCCCAACTCCTACACTCAACGCACTGACCAATACAGCCACAACGTGACCCTCCCAACTCCTACACTCAACGCACTGACCAATACAGCCACAACGTGACCTCCCAACTCCTACACTCAACGAACTGACCGATACAGCCACAACGTGACCCTCCCAACTCCTACACTCAACACACTGACCAATACAGCCACAAGGTAACCCTCCCAACTCCTACACTCAACACACTGACCAATACAGCCACAACGTGACCCTCCCAACTCCTACACTCAACGCACTGACCAATACAGCCACAACGTGACCTCCCAACTCCTACACTCAACGCACTGACCAATACAGCCACAACGTGACCCTCCCAAGTCCTACACTCAACGCACTGAGCAATACAGCCACAATGTGACCCTCCCAACTCCTACACTCAACACACTGACCGATACAGCCACAACGTGACCTCCCAACTCCTACACTCAACGCACTGACCAATACAGCCACAACATGACCCTCCCACCTCCTACACTCAACGCACTGACCGATACAGCCACAACATGACCCTCCCACCTCCTACACTCAACGCACTGACCAATACAGCCACAACGTGACCCTCCCAACTCCTACACTCAACACACTGACCAATACAGCCACAACGTGACCCTCCCAACTCCTACACTCAACGCACTGACCAATACAGCCACAACATGACCCTCCCAACCCCTACACTCAACGCACTGACCAATACAGCCACAACGTGACCCTCCCAACTCCTACACTCAACACACTGACCAATACAGCCACAACGTGACCCTCCCAACTCCTACACTCAACGCACTGACCGATACAGACACAACGTGACCCTCCCAACTCCTACACTCAACGCACTGACCAATACAGCCACAACGTGACCCTCCCAACTCCTAAACTCAACACACTGACCAATACAACCACAACATGACCCTCCCACCTCCTACACTCAACGCACTGACCGATACAGCCACAACATGACCCTCCCAACTCCTACACCCAACACACTGACCAACACAGCCACAACGTGACCCACCCACCTCCTACACTCAACGCACTGACCAATACAGCCACAACGTGACCCTCCCAACTCCTACACTCAACGCACTGACCGATACAGTCACAACGTGACCTCCCAACTCCTACACTCAACGCACTGACCAATACAGCCACAACGTGACCCTCCCAACTCCTACACTCAACACACTGACCTATACAGCCACAACGTGAACTCCCAACTCCTACACTCAACGAACTGACCGATACAGCCACAACGTGACCCTCCCAACTCCTACACTCAATGCACTGATCAATACAGACACAACGTGACCATCCCAACTCCTACACTCAACGCACTGACCAATACAGCCACAACGTGACCCTCCCAACTCCTACACTCAACACACTGACCAATACAGCCACAACATGACCCTCCCACCTCCTACACTCAACGCACTGACCAATACAGACACAACGTGACCCTCCCAACTCCTACACTCAACGCACTGACCGATACAGCCACAAAGTGACCCTCCCAACTCCTACACTCAACACACTGACCGATACAGCCACAACGTGACCCTCCCAACTCCTACACTCAATGCACTGACCGATACAGCCACAACATGACCCTCCCACCTCCTACACTCAACGCACTGACCAATACAGCCACAACGTGACCCTCCCACCTCCTACACTCAACGCACTGACCAATACAATCACAACGTGACCTCCCAACTCCTACACTCAACACACTGACCGATACAGCCACAACGTGACCCTCCCAACTCCTACACTCAACACACTGACCGATACAGCCACAACGTGACCCTCCCAACTCCTACACTCAACACACTGACCGATACAGCCACAACGTGACCCTCCCAACCCCTACACTCAACGCACTGACCGATACAGCCACAACGTGACCCTCCCAACTCCTACACTCAACACACTGACCGATACAGCCACAACGTGACCTCCCAACTCCTACACTCAACACACTGACCAATACAGCCACAACGTGACCCTCCCAACTCCTACACTCAACGCACTGACCAATACAGCCACAACGTGACCCTCCCAACTCCTACACTCAACGCACTGACCAATACAGCCACAACGTGACCTCCCAACTCCTACACTCAACGAACTGACCGATACAGCCACAACGTGACCCTCCCAACTCCTACACTCAACACACTGACCAATAAAGCCACAAGGTAACCCTCCCAACTCCTACACTCAACACACTGACCAATACAGCCACAACGTGACCCTCCCAACTCCTACTCTCAACGCACTGACCAATACAGCCACAACGTGACCTCCCAACTCCTACACTCAACGCACTGACCAATACAGCCACAACGTGACCCTCCCAAGTCCTGCACTCAACGCACTGAGCAATACAGCCACAATGTGACCCTCCCAACTCCTACACTCAACACACTGACCGATACAGCCACAACGTGACCTCCCAACTCCTACACTCAACGCACTGACCGATACAGCCACAACATGACCCTCCCACCTCCTACACTCAACACACTGACCGATACAGCCACAACGTGACCCTCCCAACTCCTACACTCAACACACTGACCAATACAGCCACAACATGACCCTCCCACCTCCTACACTCAACACACTGAGCAATACAGCCACAACGTGACCCTCCCAACTCCTACTCTCAACGCACTGACCAATACAGCCACAACGTGACCCTCCCACCTCCTACACTCAACACACTGACCGATACAGCCACAACGTGACCCTCCCAACTCCTACTCTCAACGCACTGACCAATACAGCCACAACGTGACCTCCCAACTCCTACACTCAACGCACTGACCAATACAGCCACAACGTGACCCTCCCACCTCCTACACTCAACGCACTGACCAATACAGCCACAACGTGACCCTCCCAACCCCTACACTCAACGCACTGACCAATACAGCCACAACGTAACCTCCCAACTCCTACACTCAACACACTGACCGAAACAGCCACAACATGACCTCCCAACTCCTGCACTCAACGCACTGACCAATACAGTCACAACGTGACCCTCCCACCTCCTACACTCAACGCACTGACCGATACAGCCACAACGTGACCCTCCCAACCCCTACACTCAACGCACTGACCAATACAGCTACAACGTGACCCTCCCACCTCCTACACTCAACGCACTGACCAATACAGCCACAACGTGACCTCCCAACTCCTACACTCAACGCACTGACCAATACAGCCACAACGTGACCCTCCCAACTCCTACACTCAACACACTGACCAATACAGCCACAACGTGACCTCCCAACTCCTACACTCAACGAACTGACCAATACAGCCACAACGTGACCCTCCCAACTCCTACACTCAACGCACTGACCAATACAGCCACAACGTGACCCTCCCAACTCCTACACTCAACACACTGACCGATACAGCCACAACGTGACCCTCCCAACTCCTACACTCAACGCACTGACCAATACAGCCACAACGTGACCCTCCCACCTCCTACACTCAATGCACTGACCGATACAGCCACAACGTGACCCACCCACCTCCTACACTCAACGCACTGACCGATACAGCCACAACGTGACCTCCCAACTCCTACACTCAATGCACTGACCGATACAGCCACAACGTGACCTCCCAACTCCTACACTCAACACACTGACCAATACAGCCACAACGTGACCCTCCCAACTCCTACACTCAACACAATGATCAATACAGCCACAACGTGACCTCCCACCTCCTACACTCAACGCACTGACCAATACAGCCACAACGTGACCCTCCCAACTCCTACACTCAACACACTGACCAATACAGCCACAACGTGACCTACCAACTCCTACACTCAACGCACTGAACAATACAGCCACAACGTAACCCTCCCAACTCCTACACTCAACGCACTGACCAATACAGCCACAACGTGACCCTCCCAACTCCTACACTCAACACACTGACCGATATAGCCACAATGTGACCTCCCAACTCCTACACTCAACACACTGACCAATACAGCCACAACGTGACCCTCCCAACTCCTACACTCAAGACACTGACCAATACAGCCACAACGTGCCCCTCCCAACTCCTACACTCAACACACTGACCAATACAGCCACAACGTGACCCTCCCAACTCCTACACTCAACACACTGACCAATACAGCCACAACGTGCCCCTCCCAACTCCTACACTCAACACACTGACCAATACAGCCACAACGTGACCCTCCCAACTCCTACACTCAACGCACTGACCGATTCAGCCTCAACGTGACCCTCCCAACTCCTGCACTCAACACACAGACCAATACAGCCACAACGTAACCCTCCCAACTCCTACACTCAACGCACTGACCAATACAGCCACAACGTGACCCTCCCAACTCCTACACTCAACACACTGACTGATATAGCCACAACGTGACCCTCCCGACTCCTACACTCAACACACTGACCAATACAGCCACAACGTGACCCGCCTAACTCCTACACTCAACTCACTGACCGATAAAGCCACAACGTGACCGCCCAACTCCGACACACAATGCACTGACCAATACAGTCACAACGTGACCCTCCCAACTCCTACACTCAACACACTGACCAATACAGCCACAACATGACCTCCCAACTCCTACACTCAACGCACTGACCAATACAGCCACAACGTGACATCCCAACTCCTGCACTCAACACACTGACCGATACAGATACAACGTGACCCTCCCGACTCCTACACTCAACACACTGACCAATACAGCCACAACGTGACCCTCCCAACTCCTACACTCAACACACTGACCAATACAGCCACAACGTGACACTCCCAACTCCTACACTCAACACACTGACCGATACAGCCAAAACATGACCCTCCCAACTCCTACACTCAACGCACTGACCAATACAGCCATAACGTGACCTTCCAACTCCTACATTCAACGCACTGACCAATACAGCCACAACTTGACCCTCCCAACTCCTACACTCAACACACTGACCGATACAGCCACAACGTGACCTCCCAACTCCGACACTCAATGCACTGACCAATACAGTCACAACGTGACCCTCCCAACTCCTACACTCAACACACTGACCAATACAGCCACAACGTGACCCTCCCAACTCCTACACTCAACGCACTGACCGATACAGCCACAACGTGACGTCCCAACTCCTACACTCAACGCACTGACCAATACAGCCACAACGTGACCGTCCCAACTCCGACACTCAACGCACTGACCAATACAGCCACAACGTGACCCTCCCAACTCCTACACTCAACACACTGACCGATACAGACACAACGTGACCCTCCCGACTCCTACACTCAACACACTGACCAATACAGCCAAAACATGACCCTCCCAACTCCTACACTCAACGCACTGACCAATACGGCCATAACGTGACCTTCCAACTCCTACACTCAACACACTGACCGATACAGCCACAACGTGCCCCTCCCAACTCCTACACTCAACGCACTGACCAATACGGCCATAACGTGACCTTCCAACTCCTACACTCAACGCACTGACCGATACAGCCACAACGTGCCCCTCCCAACTCCTACACTCAACGTACTGACCAATACAGCCACAATGTGACCCTCCCAACTCCTACACTCAACGCACTGACCAATACAGCCACAACGTGACCCTCCCAACTCCTACACTCAACGCACTGACCAATACAGCCACAACGTGACCCTCCCAATTCCTACACTCAACGCACTGACCAATACAGCCACAACGTGACCTCCCAACTCCTAGACTCAACGCACCGACCAATACAGCTACAACGTGACCCTCCCAACTCCTACACTCAACGCACTGACCGATTCAGCCACAACGTGACCTCCCAACTCCAACACTCAACGCACTGACCAATACAGCCACAACGTGACCCTCCCAACTCTTACACTCAACACACTGACCAATACAGCCACAACGTGACCTCCCAACACCTACACTCAACGCACTGACCAATACAGCCACAACGTGACCCTCCCAACTCCTACACTCAACGCACTGACCAATACAGCCACAACGTGACCTCCCAACACCTACACTCAACGCACTGACCAATACAGCCACAACGTGACACTCCCAACTCCTACACTCAACACACTGACCAATACAGCCACAACGTGCCCCTCCCAACCCCTACACACAACGCACTGACCGATACAGCCACAACGTGACCCTCCCAACTCCTACACTCAACGCACTGACCAACACAGCCACAACGTGACCCTCCCAACTCCTACACTCAACGCACTGACCGATACAGCCACAACGTGACCTCCCAACTCCTACACTCAACGCACTGACCAATACAGCCACAACGTGACCCTCCCAACTCCTACACTCAACGCACTGACCAATACAGCCACAATGTGACACTCCCAACTCCTACACTCAACGCACTGACCAATACAGCCACAACGTGACCCTCCCAACCCCTACACTCAATGCACTGACCGATACAGCCACAAAGTGACCCTCCCAACTCCTACACTCAACGAACTGACCAATACAGCAACAACGTGACCCTCCCAACTCCTACACTCAATGCACTGACCAATACAGACACAACGTGACCATCCCAACTCCTACACTCAACGCACTGACCAATATAGCCACAACGTGACCCTCCCAACTCCTACACTCAACGAACTGACCAATACAGCCACAACGTGACCTCCCAACTCCTACACTCAACGAACTGACCAATACAGCAACAACGTGACCCTCCCAACTCCTACACTCAATGCACTGACCAATACAGACACAACGTGACCCTCCCAACTCCTACACTCAACGCACTGACCAATACAGCCACAACGTGACCCTCCCAACTCCTACACTCAACGAACTGACCAATACAGCAACAACGTGACCCTCCCAACTCCTACACTCAATGCACTGACCAATACAGACACAACGTGACCATCCCAACCCCTACACTCAACGCACTGACCAATACAGCCACAACGTAACCCTCCCAACTCCTACACTCAACACACTGACCAATACAGCCACAACGTGACCTCCCACCTCCTACACTCAACACACTGACCGATACAGTCACAACGTGACCCTCCCAACTCCTACACTCAACGAACTGACCAATACAGCAACAACGTGACCCTCCCAACTCCTACACTCAATGCACTGACCAATACAGCCACAACGTGACCTCCCAACTCCTACACTCAACGAACTGACCAATACAGCCACAACGTGACCTCCCACCTCCTACACTCAACACACTGACCAATACAGCCACAACGTGACCCTCCCAACTCCTACACTCAACGAACTGACCAATACAGCAACAACGTGACCCTCCCAACTCCTACACTCAACGCACTGACCAATACAGCCACAACGTGACCCTCCCAACTCCTACACTCAACACACTGACCTATACAGCCACAACGTGACCTCCCAACTCCTACACTCAACGAACTGACCAATACAGCAACAACGTGACCCTCCCAACTCCTACACTCAATGCACTGACCAATACAGCCACAACGTGACCTCCCAACTCCTACACTCAACGAACTGACCAATACAGCAACAACGTGACCCTCCCAACTCCTACACTCAATGCACTGACCAATACAGACACAACGTGACCATCCCAACTCCTACACTCAACGCACTGACCAATACAGCCACAACGTGACCCTCCCAAATCCTACACTCAACGAACTGACCAATACAGCCACAACGTGACCTCCCAACTCCTACACTCAACGAACTGACCAAAACAGCAACAACGTGACCCTCCCAACTCCTACACTCAATGCACTGACCAATACAGACACAACGTGACCATCCCAACTCCTACACTCAACGCACTGACCAATACAGCCACAACGTGACCCTCCCAACTCCTACACTCAACGAACTGACCAATACAGCAACAACGTGACCCTCCCAACTCCTACACTCAATGCACTGACCAATACAGACACAACGTGACCATCCCAACCCCTACACTCAACGCACTGACCAATACAGCCACAACGTGACCCTCCCAACTCCTACACTCAACACACTGACCAATACAGCCACAACATGACCCTCCCACCTCCTACACTCAACGCACTGACCAATACAGCCACAACGTGACCTCCCAACTCCTACACTCAACACACTGACCGATACAGCCACAACGTGCCCCTCCCAACTTCTACACTCAACACACTAACCAATACAGCCACAACGTGACCCTCCCAACTCCTACACTCAACGCACTGACCAATACAGCCACAACGTGACCCTCCCAACTCCTACACTCAACACACTGACCGATACAGCCACAACGTGCCCCTCCCAACTTCTACACTCAACACACTAACCAATACAGCCACAACGTGACCTCCCAACTCCTACACTCAACGCACTGACCAATACAGCCACAACGTGACGCTCCGAACTCCTACACTCAACACACTGACCAATAGAGCCACAACGTGACCTCCCAACCCCTACACTCAACACACTGACCAATACAGCCACAACGTGATCCTCCCAACTCCTACACGCAACGCACTGACCAATACAGCCACAACGTGACCCTCCCAACTCCTACACTCAACGCACTGACCAATACAGCCACAACGTGAACCTCCCAACTCCGACACTCAACGCACTGACCAATACAGCCACAACGTGAACCTCCCAACTCCTACACTCAACGCACTGACCAATACAGCCATAATGTGACCCTCCCAACCCCTACACTCAACACACTGACCAATACAGCCACAACGTGACCCTCCCAACTCCAACACTCAACACACTGACCAATACAGCCACAACGTGACCCTCCCAACTCCGACACTCAACGCACTGACCAATACAGCCACAACGTGAACCTCCCAACTCCTACACTCAACGCACTGACCAATACAGCCACAATGTGACCCTCCCAACCCCTACACTCAACACACTGACCAATACAGCCACAACGTGACCCTCCCAACTCCTACACTCAACACACTGACCAATACAGCCACAACGTGACCCTCCCAACTCCTACATTCAACGCACTGACCAATACAGCCACAACGTGACCCTCCCAACTCCTACACTCAACGCACTGACCAATACAGCCACAACGTGACCCTCCCAACTCCGACACTCAACGCACTGACCAATACAGCCATAACGTGACCCTCCCAACTCCTACATTCAACTCACTGACCAATACAGCCACAACGTGACCCTCCCAACTCCTACACTCAACACACTGACCAATACAGCCACAACGTGACCCTCCCAACCCCTACACTCAACGCACTGACCAATACAGCCACAACGTGACCCTCCCAACTCCGACACTCAACGCACTGACCAATACAGCCACAACGTGACCCTCCCAACTCCTACACTCAACACACTGACCAATACAGCCACAACGTGACCCTCCCAACTCCTACACTCAACGCACTGACCGATACAGCCACAACGTGACCTCCCAACTCCTACACTCAACGCACTGACCGGTACAGACACAACGTGATCCTCCCAACTCCTACACTCAACACACTGACCAATACAGCCACAACGTGACCCTCCCAACTGCTACACTCAACGCACTGACCAATACAGCCACAACGTGACCTCCCAACTCCTACACTCAACGCACTGACCAATACAGCCACAACGTGACCCTCCCAAGTCCTACACTCAACGCACTGACCAATACAGCCACAACGTGACCCTCCCAACTTCTACACTCAACACACTGACCGATACAGCCACAACATGACCTCCCAACTCCTACACTCAACGCACTGACCGATACAGCCACAACGTGACCCTCCCAACTCCTACACTCAACACACTGACCAATACAGCCACAACGTGACCCTCCCAAGTTCTGCACTCAACACACTGACCAATACAGCCACAACGTGACCCTCCCAACTCCTACACTCAACGCACTGACCAATACAGCCACAACGTGACCCTCCCAACCCCTACACTCAACGCACTGACCAATACAGCCACAACGTGACCCTCCCAACCCCTACACTCAACGCACTGACCAATACAGCCACAACGTGACCTCCCAACTCCTACACTCAACACACTGACCAATACAGCCACAACGTGACCTCCCAACTCCTACACTCAACACACTGACCAATACAGCCACAACGTGACCTCCCAACTCCTACACTCAACACACTGACCAATACAGCCACAACGTGACCCTCCCAACTCCGACACTCAACGCACTGACCAATACAGCCACAACGTGACCTCCCAACTCCTACACTCAACGCACTGACCGGTACAGACACAACGTGACCCTCCCAACTCCTACACTCAACACACTGACCAATACAGCCACAACGTGACCCTCCCAACTGCTACAATCAACGCACTGACCAATACAGCCACACCGTGACCTCCCAACCCCTACACTCAACGCACTGACCAATATAGCCACAACGTGACCCTCCCAGGTCCAACACACAACGCACTGACCAATACAGCCACAACGTGACCCTCCCAACTCCTACACTCAACACACTGACCTATACAGCCACAACGTGACCACCCAACTCCTACACTCAACGAACTGACCAATACAGCAACAACGTGACCCTCCCAACTCCTACACTCAATGCACTGACCAATACAGCCACAACGTGACCTCCCAACTCCTACACTCAACGAACTGACCAATACAGCAACAACGTGACCTCCCAACTCCTACACTCAATGCACTGACCAATACAGACACAACGTGACCATCCCAACTCCTACACTCAACGCACTGACCAATATAGCCACAACGTGACCCTCCCAACTCCTACACTCAACGAACTGACCAATACAGCCACAACGTGACCTCCCAACTCCTACACTCAACGAACTGACCAATACAGCAACAACGTGACCCTCCCAACTCCTACACTCAATGCACTGACCAATACAGACACAAGGTGACCGTCCCAACTCCTACATTCAACGCACTGACCAATACAGCCACAACGTGACCCTCCCAACTCCTACACTCAACGAACTGACCAATACAGCAACAACGTGACCCTCCCAACTCCTACACTCAATGCACTGACCAATACAGACACAACGTGACCATCCCAACCCCTACACTCAACGCACTGACCAATACAGCCACAACGTAACCCTCCCAACTCCTACACTCAACACACTGACCAATACAGCCACAACGTGACCTCCCACCTCCTACACTCAACGCACTGACCAATACAGCCACAACGTGACCCTCCCAACTCCTACACTCAACACACTGACCAATACAGCCACAACGTGACCCTCCCAACTCCTACACTCAACGCACTGACCAATACAGCCACAACGTGACCTCCCAACTCCTACACTCAACGCACTGACCAATACAGCCACAACGTGACCCTCCCAACTCCTACACTCAACGCACTGACCAATACAGCCACAACGTGACCCTCCCAACTCCTACAATCAACGAACTGACCAATACAGCCACAACGTGACCCTCCCAACTCCTACACTCAACGCACTGACCAATACAGCCACAACGTGACCCTCCCAACTCCTACACTCAACGAACTGACCAATACAGCCACAACGTGACCCTCCCAACTCCTACACTCAATGCACTGACCAATACAGCCACAACGTGACCTCCCAACTCCTACACTCAACGAACTGACCAATACAGCAACAACGTGACCCTCCCAACTCCTACACTCAATGCACTGACCAATACAGACACAACGTGACCATCCCAACTCCTACACTCAACGCACTGACCAATACAGCCACAATGTGACCCTCCCAAATCCTACACTCAACGAACTGACCAATACAGCCACAACGTGACCTCCCAACTCCTACACTCAACGAACTGACCAATACAGCAAAAACGTGACCCTCCCAACTCCTACACTCAATGCACTGACCAATACAGACACAACGTGACCATCCCAACTCCTACACTCAACGCACTGACCAATACAGCCACAACGTGACCCTCCCAACTCCTACACTCAACGAACTGACCAATACAGCAACAACGTGACCCTCCCAACTCCTACACTCAATGCACTGACCAATACAGCCACAACGTCACCATCCCAACCCCTACACTCAACGCACTGACCAATACAGCCACAACGTGACCCTCCCAACTCCTACACTCAACACACTGACCAATACAGCCACAACATGACCCTCCCAACTCCTACACTCAACGCACTGACCGATACAGCCACAACATGACCCTCCCACCTCCTACACTCAACGCACTGACCAATACAGCCACAACGTGACCCTCCCACCTCCTACACTCAACGCACTGACCGATACAGCCACAACATGACCCTCCCACCTCCTACACTCAACGCACTGACCAATACAGCCACAACGTGACCCTCCCAACTCCTACACTCAACACACTGACCAATACAGCCACAACGTGACCCTCCCAACTCCTACACTCAACGCACTGACCAATACAGCCACAACATGACCCTCCCAACCCCTACACTCAACGCACTGACCAATACAGCCACAACGTGACCCTCCCAACTCCTACACTCAACGCACTGACCAATACAGCCACAACGTGACCCTCCCAACTCCTACACTCAACGCACTGACCGATACAGACACAACGTGACCCTCCCAACTCCTACACTCAACGCACTGACCAATACAGCCACAACGTGACCCTCCCAACTCCTACACTCAATGCACTGACCAATACAGCCACAACATGACCCTCCCACCTCCTACACTCAACGCACTGACCGATACAGCCACAACATGACCCTCCCAACTCCTACACCCAACACACTGACCAACACAGCCACAACGTGACCCACCCACCTCCTACACTCAACGCACTGACCAATACAGCCACAACGTGACCCTCCCAACTCCTACACTCAACGCACTGACCGATACAGCCACAACGTGACCTCCCAACTCCTACACTCAACGCACTGACCAATACAGCCACAACGTGACCCTCCCAACTCCTACACTCAACACACTGACCTATACAGCCACAACGTGAACTCCCAACTCCTACACTCAACGAACTGACCGATACAGCCACAACGTGACCCTCCCAACTCCTACACTCAATGCACTGACCAATACAGACACAACGTGACCATCCCAACTCCTACACTCAACGCACTGACCAATACAGCCACAACGTGACCCTCCCAACTCCTACACTCAACACACTGACCAATACAGCCACAACATGACCCTCCCACCTCCTACACTCAACGCACTGACCAATACAGACACAACGTGACCCTCCCAACTCCTACACTCAACGCACTGACCGATACAGCCACAAAGTGACCCTCCCAACTCCTACACTCAACACACTGACCGATACAGCCACAACGTGACCCTCCCAACTCCTACACTCAATGCACTGACCGATACAGCCACAACATGACCCTCCCACCTCCTACACTCAACGCACTGACCAATACAGCCACAACGTGACCCTCCCACCTCCTACACTCAACGCACTGACCAATACAATCACAACGTGACCTCCCAACTCCTACACTCAACACACTGACCGATACAGCCACAACGTGACCCTCCCAACTCCTACACTCAACACACTGACCGATACAGCCACAACGTGACCCTCCCAACTCCTACACTCAACACACTGACCGATACAGCCACAACGTGACCCTCCCAACCCCTACACTCAACGCACTGACCGATACAGCCACAACGTGACCCTCCCAACTCCTACACTCAACACACTGACCGATACAGCCACAACGTGACCTCCCAACTCCTACACTCAACACACTGACCAATACAGCCACAACGTGACCCTCCCAACTCCTACACTCAACGCACTGACCAATACAGCCACAACGTGACCCTCCCAACTCCTACACTCAACGCACTGACCAATACAGCCACAACGTGACCTCGCAACTCCTACACTCAACGAACTGACCGATACAGCCACAACGTGACCCTCCCAACTCCTACACTCAACACACTGACCAATACAGCCACAAGGTAACCCTCCCAACTCCTACACTCAACACACTGACCAATACAGCCACAACGTGACCCTCCCAACTCCTACACTCAACGCACTGACCAATACAGCCACAACGTGACCTCCCAACTCCTACACTCAACGCACTGACCAATACAGCCACAACGTGACCCTCCCAAGTCCTACACTCAACGCACTGAGCAATACAGCCACAATGTGACCCTCCCAACTCCTACACTCAACACACTGACCGATACAGCCACAACGTGACCTCCCAACTCCTACACTCAACGCACTGACCAATACAGCCACAACATGACCCTCCCAACCCCTACACTCAACACACTGACCGATACAGCCACAACGTGACCCTCCCAACTCCTACTCTCAACGCACTGACCAATACAGCCACAACGTGACCCTCCCACCTCCTACACTCAACACACTGACCGATACAGCCACAACGTGACCCTCCCAACTCCTACTCTCAACGCACTGACCAATACAGCCACAACGTGACCTCCCAACTCCTACACTCAACGCACTGACCAATACAGCCACAACGTGACCCTCCCACCTCCTACACTCAACGCACTGACCAATACAGCCACAACGTGACCCTCCCAACCCCTACACTCAACGCACTGACCAATACAGCCACAACGTGACCTCCCAACTCCTGCACTCAACGCACTGACCAATACAGTCACAACGTGACCCTCCCACCTCCTACACTCAACGCACTGACCGATACAGCCACAACGTGACCCTCCCAACCCCTACACTCAACGCACTGACCAATACAGCTACAACGTGACCCTCCCACCTCCTACACTCAACGCACTGACCAATACAGCCACAACGTGACCTCCCAACTCCTACACTCAACGCACTGACCAATACAGCCACAACGTGACCCTCCCAACTCCTACACTCAACACACTGACCAATACAGCCACAACGTGACCTCCCAACTCCTACACTCAACGAACTGACCAATACAGCAACAACGTGACCCTCCCAACTCCTACACTCAACACACTGACCAATACAGCCACAACATGACCATCCCACCTCCTACACTCAACGCACTGACCAATACAGCCACAACGTGACCCTCCCAACTCCTACACTCAACACACTGACCGATACAGCCACAACGTGACCCTCCCAACTCCTACACTCAACGCACTGACCAATACAGCCACAACGTGACCCTCCCACCTCCTACACTCAATGCACTAACCGATACAGCCACAACGTGACCCACCCAACTCCTACACTCAACGCACTGACCGATACAGCCACAACGTGACCTCCCAACTCCTACACTCAATGCACTGACCGATACAGCCACAACGTGACCTCCCAACTCCTACACTCAACACACTGACCAATACAGCCACAACGTGACCCTCCCAACTCCTACACTCAACACAATGATCAATACAGCCACAACGTGACCTCCCACCTCCTACACTCAACGCACTGACCAATACAGCCACAACGTGACCCTCCCAACTCCTACACTCAACACACTGACCAATACAGCCACAACGTGACCTACCAAATCCTACACTCAACGCACTGATCAATACAGCCACAACGTAACCCTCCCAACTCCTACACTCAACGCACTGACCAATACAGCCACAACGTGACCCTCCCAACTCCTACACTCAACACACTGACCGATATAGCCACAATGTGACCTCCCAACTCCTACACTCAACACACTGACCAATACAGCCACAACGTGACCCTCCCAACTCCTACACTCAAGACACTGACCAATACAGCCACAACGTGCCCCTCCCAACTCCTACACTCAACACACTGACCAATACAGCCACAACGTGACCCTCCCAACTCCTACACTCAACACACTGACCAATACAGCCACAACGTGCCCCTCCCAACTCCTACACTCAACACACTGACCAATACAGCCACAACATGACCTCCCAACTCCTACACTCAACGCACTGACCAATACAGTCACAACGTGACCCTCCCAACTCCTCCACTCAACACACTGACCCATACAGTCACAACGTGACCCTCCCAACTCCTACACTCAACGCACTGACCGATACAGCCACAACGTAACCCTCCCAACTCCTACACTCAACGCACTGAACAATACAGCCACAACGTGCCCCTCCCAACTCCTACACTCAACGCACTGACCAATACGGCCATAACGTGACCTTCCAACTCCTACACTCAACACACTGACCGATACAGCCACAACGTGCCCCTCCCAACTCCTACACTCAACGTACTGACCAATACAGCCACAACGTGACCCTCCCAACTCCTACACTCAACACACTGACCAATACAGCCACAACATGACCCTCCCACCTCCTACACTCAACGCACTGACCAATACAGCCACAACGTGACCCTCCCAACTCCTACACTCAACACACTGACCGATACAGCCACAACGTGACCCTCCCAACTCCTACACTCAACACACTGACCAATACAGCCACAACGTGACCCTCCCAACTCCTACACTCAACACACTGACCAATACAGCCACAACGTGACCCTCCCAACTCCTACACTCAACGCACTGACCAATACAGCCACAACGTGACCCTCCCAACTCCTACACTCAACGCACTGACCTATACAGCCACAACGTGACCTCCCAACTCCTACACTCAACGAACTGACCGATACAGCCACAACGTGACCCTCCCAACTCCTACACTCAACACACTGATCGATACAGCCACAACGTGACCCTCCCAACTCCTACACTCAACACACTGATCAATACAGCCACAACGTGACCCTCCCAACTCCTACACTCAACGCACTGACCGATTCAGCCACAACGTGACCCTCCCAACTCCTACACTCAACGCACTGACCGATACAGCCACAACGTGACCTCCCAACTCCTACACTCAACGCACTGACCAATACAGCCACAACGTGACCCTCCCAACTCCTACACTCAACACACTGACCGATATAGCCACAACGTGACCCTCCCGACTCCTACACTCATCACACTGACCAATACAGCCACAACGTGACCCGCCCAACTCCTACACTCAACTCACTGACCGATAAAGCCACAACGTGACCTCCCAACTCCGACACACAATGCACTGACCAATACATCCACAACGTGACCCTCCCAACTCCTACACTCAACGCACTGACCAATACAGCCACAACGTGACGCTCCGAACTCCGACACTCAACACACTGACCAATACAGCCACAACGTGATCCTCCCAACTCCTACACGCAACGCACTGACCAATACAGCCAAAACGTGACCCTCCCAACTCCTACACTCAACGCACTGACCAATACAGCCACAACGTGACCCTCCCAACTCCGACACTCAACGCACTGACCAATAGAGCCACAATGTGAACCTCCCAACTCCTACACTCAACACACTGACCAATACAGCCACAACGTGACCCTCCCAACTCCTACATTCAACGCACTGACCAATACAGCCACAACGTGACCCTCCCAACTCCTACACTCAACACACTGAACAATACAGCCACAACGTGACCCTCCCAACTCCTACATTCAACGCACTGACCTATACAGCCACAACGTGACCCTCCCAACTCCTACACTCAACACACTGACCAATACAGCCACAACGTGACCCTCCCAACTCCTACATTCAACGCACTGACCAATACAGCCACAACGTGACCCTCCCAACTCCTACACTCAACACACTGACCAATACAGCCACAACGTGACCCTCCCAACCCCTACACTCAACGCACTGACCAATACAGCCACAACGTGACCCTCCCAACTCCTACACTCAACACACTGACCGATACAGCCACAACGTGACCCTCCCAACTCCTACACTAAACACACTGACCAATACAGCCACAACGTGACCCTCCCAACTCCTACATTCAACGCACTGACCAATACAGCCACAACGTGACCCTCCCAACTCCTACACTCAACGCACTGACCAATACAGCCACAACGTGACCCTCCCAACTTCGACACTCAACGCACTGACCAATACAGCCACAACGTGAACCTCCCAACTCCTACACTCAACACACTGACCAATACAGCCAGAACGTGACCCTCCCAACTCCTACATTCAACGCACTGACCAATACAGCCACAACGTGAACCTCCCAACTCCTACACTCAACACACTGACCAATACAGCCACAACGTGACCCTCCCAACTCCTACATTCAACGCACTGACCAATACAGCCACAACGTGATCCTCCCAACTCCTACACTCAACACACTGACCAATACAGCCACAACGTGACCTCCCAACTCCTACACTCAACGCACTGAACAATACAGCCACAACGTAACCCTCCCAACTCCTACACTCAACGCACTGACCGATACAGCCACAACGTGACCCTCCCACCTCCTACACTCAACGCACTGACCAATACAGCCACAATGTGACCCTCCCAACTCCTACACTCAACGCACTGACCAATACAGCCACAACGTGACCATCCCAACTCCTACACTCATCACACTGACCGATACAGCCACAACGTGACCACCCAACTCCTACACTCAACACACTGATCAATACAGCCACAACGTGACCCTCCCAACCCCTACACTCAACGCACTGACCAATACAGCCACAACGTGACAACCCAACTCCGACACTCAACACACTGACCAATACAACCACAACGTGACCTCCCAACCCCTACACTCAACGCACTGACCAATACAGCCACAACGTGACCACCAAACTCCTACACTCAACGCACTGACCGATACAGACACAACGTGACCACCCAACTCCTACACTCAACGCACTGACCAATACAGCCACAACGTGACCCTCCCAACCCCTACACTCAACGCACTGACCAATACAGTCACAACGTGACCGTCCCAACTCCTACACTCAACGCATTGACCAATACAGCCACAACGTGACCCTCCCAACTCCTACACTCAACGCACTGACCAATACAGTCACAACGTGACCCTCCCAACTCCTACACTCAACACACTGACCAATACAGCCACAACGTGACCCTCCCAACTCCTCCACTCAACGCACTGACCGATACAGTCACAATGTGATGGCCCAACTGCGACACTCAACGCACTGACCGATACAGCCACAACATGACCTCCCAACACCTACACTCAACGCACTGACCGATACAGCCACAACGTGACCCTCCCAACTCCTACACTCAACACACTGACCCATACAGCCACAACGTGACCCTCCCAACGCCTACACTCAACGCACTGACCAATACAGCCACAACGTGACCCTCCCAACTCCTACACTCAACACACTGACCAATACAGCCACAACGTGACCCTCCCAACTCCTACACTCAATGCACTGACCAATACAGCCACAACGTGACCCTCCCAATACCTACACTCAACACACTGACCAATACAGCCACAACGTGACCCTCCCAACTCCTACACTCAACACACTGAACGATACAGCCACAACGTGACCCTCCCAACTCCTACACTCAACACACTGAACGATACAGCCACAACGTGACCCTCCCAACTCCTACACTCAACACACTGACCAATACAGCCACAACGTGACCCTCCCAACCCATACACTCAACGCACTGACCAATACAGACACAACGTGACCCTCCCAACTCCTACACTCAACACACTGAACGATACAGCCACAACGTGACCCTCCCAACTCCTAAACTCAACATACTGAACGATACAGCCACAACGTGACCCTCCCAACTCCTACACTCAACACATTGACCAATAAAGCCACAACGTGACCCTCCCAACTCCTACACTCAACACACTGACCAATACAGCCACAACGTGACCCTCCCAACTCCTACACTCAACACACTGACCAATACAGCCACAACGTGACCCTACCAACCCATACACTCAACGCACTGACCAATACAGCCACAACGTGACCATCCCAACTCCTACACTCAACGCACTGACCAATACAGCCACAACGTGACCCTCCCAACCCCTACACTCAACACACTGAACGATACAGCCACAACGTGACCCTCCCAACTCCTGCACTCAACACACTGAACGATACAGCCACAACGTGACCCTGCCAACTCCTACACTCAACACACTGAACGATACAGCCACAACGTGACCCTGCCAACTCCTACACTCAACACACTGAACGATACAGCCACAACGTGACCATCCCAACTCCTACACTCAACACACTGAACGATACAGCCACAACGTGACCCTCCCAACCCCTACACTCAACACACTGACCAATACAGCCACAACGTGACCCTCCCAACTCCTACACCTGACACACTGAACGATACAGCCACAACGTGACCCTGCCAACTCCTACACTCAACACACTGAACGATACAGCCACAACGTGACCCTCCCAACCCCTACAGTCAACACACTGACCAATAAAGCCACAACGTGACCCTCCCAACTCCTACACTCAACACACTGACCAATACAGCCACAACGTGACCCTCCCAACTCCTACACTCAACACACTGACCAATACAGCCACAACGTGACCCTCCCAACCCATACACTCAACGCACTGACCAATACAGCCACAACGTGACCCTCCCAACTCCTACACTCAACACACTGACCCATACAACCACAACGTGACCTCCCAACTCCTACACTCAACACAATGACCAATACAGCCACAATGTGACCCTCCCAACACCTACACTCAACACACTGACCAATACAGCCACAACATGACCCTCCAAACTCCTACTCTCAACGTACTGACCAATACAGCCACAAAGTGACCCTCCCAACTCCAACACTCAACGCACTGACCGATACAGCCACAACGTGACCCTCCCAACTCCTACACTCAACACACTGAACGATACAGCCACAACGTGACCCTCCCAACTCCTACACTCAACACACTGAACGATACAGCCACAACATGACCCTCCCAACCCCTACACTCAACACACTGACCAATACAGCCACAACGTAACTCTCCCAACTCCTACACTCAACACACTGAACGATACAGCCACAATGTGACCCTCCCAACTCCTACACTCAACACACTGAACGATACAGCCACAACGTGACCCTCCCAACCCCTACACTCAACACACTGACCAATAAAGCCACAACATGACCCTCCCAACTCCTACACTCAACACACTGACCAATACAGCCACAACGTGACCCACCCAACTCCTACACTCAACACACTGACCAATACAGCCACAACGTGACCCTCCCAACCCATACACTCAACGCACTGACCAATACAGCCGCAACATGACCATCCCAACCCCTACACTCAACACACTGAACGATACAGCCACAACGTGACCCTCCCAAACCCTACACTCAACGCACTGACCAATACAGCCACAACGTGACCCTCCCAACTCCTACACTCAACACACTGACCAATACAGCCACAACGTGACCCTACCAACCCATACACTCAACGCACTGACCAATACAGCCACAACGTGACCATCCCAACTCCTACACTCAACGCACTGACCAATACAGCCACAACGTGACCCTCCCAACCCCTACACTCAACACACTGAACGATACAGCCACAACGTGACCCTCCCAACTCCTGCACTCAACACACTGAACGATACAGCCACAACGTGACCCTGCCAACTCCTACACTCAACACACTGAACGATACAGCCACAACGTGACCCTGCCAACTCCTACACTCAACACACTGAACGATACAGCCACAACGTGACCATCCCAACTCCTACACTCAACACACTGAACGATACAGCCACAACGTGACCCTCCCAACCCCTACACTCAACACACTGACCAATACAGCCACAACGTGACCCTCCCAACTCCTACACCTGACACACTGAACGATACAGCCACAACGTGACCCTGCCAACTCCTACACTCAACACACTGAACGATACAGCCACAACGTGACCCTCCCAACCCCTACAGTCAACACACTGACCAATAAAGCCACAACGTGACCCTCCCAACTCCTACACTCAACACACTGACCAATACAGCCACAACGTGACCCTCCCAACTCCTACACTCAACACACTGACCAATACAGCCACAACGTGACCCTCCCAACCCATACACTCAACGCACTGACCAATACAGCCACAACGTGACCCTCCCAACTCCTACACTCAACACACTGACCCATACAACCACAACGTGACCTCCCAACTCCTACACTCAACACAATGACCAATACAGCCACAATGTGACCCTCCCAACACCTACACTCAACACACTGACCAATACAGCCACAACATGACCCTCCAAACTCCTACTCTCAACGTACTGACCAATACAGCCACAAAGTGACCCTCCCAACTCCAACACTCAACGCACTGACCGATACAGCCACAACGTGACCCTCCCAACTCCTACACTCAACACACTGAACGATACAGCCACAACGTGACCCTCCCAACTCCTACACTCAACACACTGAACGATACAGCCACAACATGACCCTCCCAACCCCTACACTCAACACACTGACCAATACAGCCACAACGTAACTCTCCCAACTCCTACACTCAACATACTGAACGATACAGCCACAATGTGACCCTCCCAACTCCTACACTCAACACACTGAACGATACAGCCACAACGTGACCCTCCCAACCCCTACACTCAACACACTGACCAATAAAGCCACAACATGACCCTCCCAACTCCTACACTCAACACACTGACCAATACAGCCACAACGTGACCCACCCAACTCCTACACTCAACACACTGACCAATACAGCCACAACGTGACCCTCCCAACCCATACACTCAACGCACTGACCAATACAGCCGCAACATGACCATCCCAACCCCTACACTCAACACACTGAACGATACAGCCACAACGTGACCCTCCCAAACCCTACACTCAACACACTGACCAATAAAGCCACAACGTGACCCTCCCAACTCCTACACTCAACACACTGACCAATACAGCCACAACGTGACCCACCCAACTCCTACACTCAACACACTGACCAATACAGCCACAACGTGACCCTCCCAACTCCTACACTCAACACACTGAACGATACAGCCACAACGTGACCCTCCCAACCCCTACAGTCAACACACTGACCAATAAAGCCACAACGTGACCCTCCCAACTCCTACACTCAACACACTGACCAATACAGCCACAACGTGACCCTCCCAACTCCTACACTCAACACACTGACCAATACAGCCACAACGTGACCCTCCCAACTCCTACACTCAACACACTGACCAATACAGCCACAACGTGACCCTCCCAACTCCTACACTCAACACACTGAACGATACAGCCACAACGTGACCCTCCCAACCCCTACACTCAACACACTGACCAATAAAGCCACAACGTGACCCTCCCAACTCCTACACTCAACACACTGACCAATACAGCCACAACGTGACCCTCCCAACTCCTACACTCAACACACTGACCAATACAGCCACAACGTCACCCTCCCAACTCCTACACTCAACACACTGAACGATACAGCCACAACGTGACCCTCCCAACCCCTACACTCAACACACTGACCAATACAGCCACAACGTGACCCTCCCAACTCCTACACTCAACACACTGACCGATACAGCCACAACGTGACCCTCCCAACTCCTACACTCAACACACTGAACGATACAGCCACAACGTGACCCTCCCAACTCCTACACTCAACACACTGACCAATACAGCCACAACGTGACCCTCCCAACCCATACACTCAACGCACTGACCAATACAGCCACAACGTGACCCTCCCAACTCCTACACTCAACACACTGAACGATACAGCCACAACGTGACCCTCCCAACTCCTACACTCAACACACTGAACGATACAGCCACAACGTGACCCTCCTAACTCCTACACTCAACACACTGACCAATACAGCCACAACGTGACCCTCCCAACTCCTACACTCAACACACTGACCAATACAGCCACAACGTGACCCTCCCAACTCCTACACTCAACACACTGACCAATACAGCCACAACGTGACCCTCCCAACTCCTACACTCAACACACTGAACGATACAGCCACAACGTGACCCAGCCAACTCCTACACTCAACACACTGAACGATACAGCCACAACGTGACCCTCCCAACCCCTACACTCAACACACTGACCAATAAAGCCACAACGTGACCCTCCCAACTCCTACACTCAACACACTAACCAATAAAGCCACAACGTGACCCTCCCAACTCCTACACTCAACACACTGACCAATACAGCCACAACGTGACCCTCCCAACCCATACACTCAACGCACTGACCAATACAGCCACAACGTGACCCTCCCAACTCCTACACTCAACACACTGACCCATACAACCACAACAAGACCTCCCAACTCCTACACTCAACACACTGACCAATACAGCCACAATGTGACCCTCCCAACTCCTACACTCAACACACTGACCAATACAGCCACAACATGACCCTCCAAACTCCTACTCTCAACGCACTGACCAATACAGCCACAAAGTGACCCTCCCAACTCCTACACTCTACGCACTGACCAATACAGCCACAACGTGACCCTCCCAATCCCTACACTCAACACACTGACCCATACAACCACAACATGACCTCCCAACTCCTACACTCAACGCACTGACCAATACAGCCACAACGTGACCCTCCCAATCCCTACACTCAACACACTGACCAATACAGCCACAACGTGACCCTCCCAACTCCTCCACTCAACACACTGACCAATACAGCCACAATGTGACCCTCCCAACTCCTACACTCAACACACTGACCGATACAGCCACAACGTGACCCTCCCCCCTCCTACACTCAACGCACTGACCGATACAGCCACAACGTGATCTCCCAACTCCTACACTCAACGCACTGACCAATACAGCCACAACGTGACCCTCGCACCTCCTACACTCAACGCACTGACCAATACAGCCACAACGTGACCCTCCCAACTCCTACACTCAACACACTGACCAATACAGCGACAACGTGACACTCCCAACTCCTACACTCAACACACTGACCGATACAGCCACAACGTGACCCTCCCAACTCCTACACTCAACGCACTGACCGATACAGCCACAACGTGACCCTCCCAACTCCTACACTCAACACACTGACCAATAGAGCCACAAAGTGACCCTCCCACCTCCTACACTCAACGCACTGACCAATACAGCCACAACGTGACCCTCCCAACCCCTACACTCAACGCACTGACCGATACAGCCACAACGTGACCCTCCCAACCCCTACACTCAACACACTGACCAATACAGCCACAAAGTGACCCTCCCACCTCCTACACTCAACGCACTGACCAATACAGCCACAAAGTGACCCTCCCAACTCCTACACTCAACGCACTGACCAATACAGCCACAAAGTGACCCTCCCACCTCCTACACTCAACGCACTGACCAATACAATCACAACATGACCGCTCAACTCCTACACTCAACGCACTGACCAATACAGCCACAATGTGACCTCCCAACTCCTACACTCAACGAACTGACCGATACAGCCACAACGTGACCCTCCCAACTTCTACACTCAACGCACTGACCGATCCAGCCACAACGTGACCTCCCAACTCCTACCCTCAACGCACTGACCAATACAGCCACAACGTGACCTCCCAACTCCTACACACAACGCACTGACCAATACAGCCACAATGTGACCCTCCCAACTCCTACACTCAACGCACTGATCAATACAGCCACAACGTGACCCTCCCAACTCCTACACTCAACACACTGACCAATACAGCCACAACTTGACCCTCCCAACTCCTACACTCAACGCACTGACCGATACAGCCACAACGTGACCCTCCCAACTCCTACACTCAACGCACTGATCAATACAGCCACAACGTGACCCTCCCACCTCCTACACTCAACGCACTGACCGATACAGCCATAACGTGACCCTCCCAACTCCTACACTCAACGCACTGACCGATACAGCCACAACGTGACCCTCCCAACTCCTACACTCAACACACTGACCCATACAGCCACAACGTGACCCTCCCAACGCCTACACTCAACGCACTGACCAATACAGCCACAACGTGACCCTCCCAACCCCTACACTCAACGCACTGACCAATACAGTCACAACGTGACCGTCCCAACTCCTACACTCAACGCACTGACCAATACAGCCACAACGTGACCCTCCCAACTCCTACACTCAACGCACTGACCGATACAGCCACAACGTGACCCTCCCAACTCCTACACTCAACACACTGACCCATACAGCCACAACGTGACCCTCCCAACGCCTACACTCAACGCACTGACCAATACAGCCACAACGTGACCCTCCCAACCCCTACATTCAACGCACTGACCAATACAGTCACAACGTGACCGTCCCAACTCCTACACTCAACGCACTGACCAATACAGCCACAACGTGACACTCCCAACTCCTACACTCAACGCACTGACCGATACAGCCACAACGTGACCACCCAACTCCTACACTCAACACACTGACCAATACAGACACAATGTGACCCTCCCAACCCCTAAACTCAATGCACTGACCAATACAGCCACAACGTGACCCTCCCAACTCCTACACTCAACGCACTGACCAATACAGTCACAAAGTGACCGCCCAACTGCGACACTCAACGCACTGACCAATACAGCCACAACGTGACCCTCCCAACTCCTACACTCAACACACTGACCCATACAACCACAACGTGACCTCCCAACTCCTACACTCAACACACTGACCAATACAGCCACAATGTGACCCTCCCAACACCTACACTCAACACACTGACCAATACAGCCACAACATGACCCTCCAAACTCCTACTCTCAACGTACTGACCAATACAGCCACAAAGTGACCCTCCCAACTCCAACACTCAACGCACTGACCGATACAGCCACAACGTGACCCTCCCAACTCCTACACTCAACACACTGAACGATACAGCCACAACGTGACCCTCCCAACTCCTACACTCAACACACTGAACGATACAGCCACAACATGACCCTCCCAACCCCTACACTCAACACACTGACCAATAAAGCCACAACGTGACTCTCCCAACTCCTACACTCAACACACTGAACGATACAGCCACAATGTGACCCTCCCAACTCCTACACTCAACACACTGAACGATACAGCCACAACGTGACCCTCCCAACCCCTACACTCAACACACTGACCAATAAAGCCACAACGTGACCCTCCCAACTCCTACACTCAACACACTGACCAATACAGCCACAACGTGACCCACCCAACTCCTACACTCAACACACTGACCAATACAGCCACAACGTGACCCTCCCAACCCATACACTCAACGCACTGACCAATACAGCCACAACGTGACCATCCCAACCCCTACACTCAACACACTGAACGATACAGCCACAACGTGACCCTCCCAAACCCTACACTCAACACACTGACCAATAAAGCCACAACGAGACCCTCCCAACTCCTACACTCAACACACTGACCAATACAGCCACAACGTGACCCTCCCAACTCCTACACTCAACACACTGACCAATACAGCCACAACGTGACCCTCCCAACTCCTACACTCAACACACTGAACGATACAGCCACAACGTGACCCTCCCAACCCCTACACTCAACACACTGACTGATACAGCCACAACGTGACCCTCCCAACTCCTACACTCAACGCACTGACCGATACAGCCACAACGTGACCCTCCCAACTCCTACACTCAACACACTGACCAATACAGCCACAACGTGACCCTCCCAACTCCTACACTCAACGCACTGACCAATACAGCCACAACGTGACCCTCCCAACTCCTACACTCTACGCACTGACCAATACAGCCACAACGTGACCCTCCCAATCCCTACACTCAACACACTGACCCATACAACCACAACATGACCTCCCAACTCCTACACTCAACGCACTGACCAATACAGCCACAACGTGACCCTCCCAATCCCTACACTCAACACACTGACCAATACAGCCACAACGTGACCCTCCCAACTCCTCCACTCAACACACTGACCAATACAGCCACAATGTGACCCTCCCAACTCCGACACTCAACACACTGACCGATACAGCCACAACGTGACCCTCCCCCCTCCTACACTCAACGCACTGACCGATACAGCCACAACGTGATCTCCCAACTCCTACACTCAACGCACTGACCAATACAGCCACAACGTGACCCTCGCACCTCCTACACTCAACGCACTGACCAATACAGCCACAACGTGACCCTCCCAACTCCTACACTCAACACACTGACCAATACAGCGACAACGTGACACTCCCAACTCCTACACTCAACACACTGACCGATACAGCCACAACGTGACCCTCCCAACTCCTACACTCAACGCACTGACCGATACAGCCACAACGTGACCCTCCCAACTCCTACACTCAACACACTGACCAATACAGCCACAAAGTGACCCTCCCACCTCCTACACTCAACGCACTGACCAATACAGCCACAACGTGACCCTCCCAACCCCTACACTCAACGCACTGACCGATACAGCCACAACGTGACCCTCCCAACCCCTACACTCAACACACTGACCAATACAGCCACAAAGTGACCCTCCCACCTCCTACACTCAACGCACTGACCAATACAGCCACAAAGTGACCCTCCCACCTCCTACACTCAACGCACTGACCAATACAATCACAACATGACCGCTCAACTCCTACACTCAACGCACTGACCAATACAGCCACAATGTGACCTCCCAACTCCTACACTCAACGAACTGACCGATACAGCCACAACGTGACCCTCCCAACTTCTACACTCAACGCACTGACCGATACAGCCACAACGTGACCTCCCAACTCCAACACTCAACGCACTGACCAATACAGCCACAACGTGACCTCCCAACTCCTACACACAACGCACTGACCAATACAGCCACAATGTGACCCTCCCAACTCCTACACTCAACGCACTGATCAATACAGCCACAACGTGACCCTCCCAACTCCTACACTCAACACACTGACCAATACAGCCACAACTTGACCCTCCCAACTCCTACACTCAACGCACTGACCGATACAGCCACAACGTGACCCTCCCAACTCCTACACTCAACGCACTGATCAATACAGCCACAACGTGACCCTCCCACCTCCTACACTCAACGCACTGACCGATACAGCCATAACGTGACCCTCCCAACTCCTACACTCAACGCACTGACCGATACAGCCACAACGTGACCCTCCCAACTCCTACACTCAACACACTGACCCATACAGCCACAACGTGACCCTCCCAACGCCTACACTCAACGCACTGACCAATACAGCCACAACGTGACCCTCCCAACCCCTACACTCAACGCACTGACCAATACAGTCACAACGTGACCGTCCCAACTCCTACACTCAACGCACTGACCAATACAGCCACAACGTGACCCTCCCAACTCCTACACTCAACGCACTGACCGATACAGCCACAACGTGACCCTCCCAACTCCTACACTCAACACACTGACCCATACAGCCACAACGTGACCCTCCCAACGCCTACACTCAACGCACTGACCAATACAGCCACAACGTGACCCTCCCAACCCCTACATTCAACGCACTGACCAATACAGTCACAACGTGACCGTCCCAACTCCTACACTCAACGCACTGACCAATACAGCCACAACGTGACACTCCCAACTCCTACACTCAACGCACTGACCGATACAGCCACAACGTGACCACCCAACTCCTACACTCAACACACTGACCAATACAGACACAATGTGACCCTCCCAACCCCTAAACTCAATGCACTGACCAATACAGCCACAACGTGACCCTCCCAACTCCTACACTCAACGCACTGACCAATACAGTCACAAAGTGACCGCCCAACTGCGACACTCAACGCACTGACCAATACAGCCACAACGTGACCCTCCCAACTCCTACACTCAACACACTGACCCATACAACCACAACGTGACCTCCCAACTCCTACACTCAACACACTGACCAATACAGCCACAATGTGACCCTCCCAACACCTACACTCAACACACTGACCAATACAGCCACAACATGACCCTCCAAACTCCTACTCTCAACGTACTGACCAATACAGCCACAAAGTGACCCTCCCAACTCCAACACTCAACGCACTGACCGATACAGCCACAACGTGACCCTCCCAACTCCTACACTCAACACACTGAACGATACAGCCACAACGTGACCCTCCCAACTCCTACACTCAACACACTGTACGATACAGCCACAACATGACCCTCCCAACCCCTACACTCAACACACTGACCAATAAAGCCACAACGTGACTCTCCCAACTCCTACACTCAACACACTGAACGATACAGCCACAATGTGACCCTCCCAACTCCTACACTCAACACACTGAACGATACAGCCACAACGTGACCCTCCCAACCCCTACACTCAACACACTGACCAATAAAGCCACAACGTGACCCTCCCAACTCCTACACTCAACACACTGACCAATACAGCCACAACGTGACCCACCCAACTCCTACACTCAACACACTGACCAATACAGCCACAACGTGACCCTCCCAACCCATACACTCAACGCACTGACCAATACAGCCACAACGTGACCATCCCAACCCCTACACTCAACACACTGAACGATACAGCCACAACGTGACCCTCCCAAACCCTACACTCAACACACTGACCAATAAAGCCACAACGAGACCCTCCCAACTCCTACACTCAACACACTGACCAATACAGCCACAACGTGACCCTCCCAACTCCTACACTCAACACACTGACCAATACAGCCACAACGTGACCCTCCCAACTCCTACACTCAACACACTGAACGATACAGCCACAACGTGACCCTCCCAACCCCTACACTCAACACACTGACTGATACAGCCACAACGTGACCCTCCCAACTCCTACACTCAACGCACTGACCGATACAGCCACAACGTGACCCTCCCAACTCCTACACTCAACACACTGACCAATACAGCCACAACGTGACCCTCCCAACTCCTACACTCAACGCACTGACCAATACAGCCACAACGTGACCCTCCCAACTCCTACACTCAACACACTGACCAATACAGCCACAACGTGACCCTCCCAACTCCTACACTCAACACACTGAACGATACAGCCACAACGTGACCCTCCCAACCCCTACACTCAACACACTGACCAATAAAGCCACAACGTGACCCTCCCAAATCCTACACTCAACACACTGACCAATACAGCCACAACGTGACCCTCCCAACTCCTACACTCAACACACTGACCAATACAGCCACAACGTGACCCTCCCAACTCCTACACTCAACACACTGAACGATACAGCCACAACGTGACCCTCCCAACCCCTACACTCAACACACTGACCGATACAGCCACAACGTGACCTCCCAACTCCTACACTCAACACACTGACCGATACAGCCACAACGTGACACTCCCAACTCCTACACTCAACGCACAGACCGATACAGCCACAACGTGACCCTCCCAACTCCTACACTCAACACACTGAACGATACAGCCACAACGTGACCCTCCCAACCCCTACACTCAACACACTGACCAATAAAGCCACAACGTGACCCTCCCAACTCCTACACTCAACACACTAACCAATACAGCCACAACGTGACCCTCCCAACTCCTACACTCAACACACTGACCGATACAGCCACAACGTGACCCTCCCAACTCCTACACTCAACACACTGACCAATACAGCCACAACGTGACCCTCCCAACTCCTACACTCAACACACTGACCCATACAACCACAACATGACCTCCCAACTCCTACACTCAACACACTGACCAATACAGCCACAATGTGACCCTCCCAACTCCTACACTCAACACACTGACCAATACAGCCACAACATGACCCTCCAAACTCCTACTCTCAACGCACTGACCAATACAGCCACAAAGTGACCCTCCCAACTCCTACACTCTACGCACTGACCAATACAGCCACAACGTGACCCTCCCAATCCCTACACTCAACACACTGACCAATACAGCCACAACGTGACCCTCCCAACTCCTCCACTCAACACACTGACCAATACAGCCACAATGTGACCCTCCCAACTCCTACACTCAACACACTGACCGATACAGCCACAACGTGACCCTCCCCCCTCCTACACTCAACGCACTGACCGATACAGCCACAACGTGATCACCCAACTCCTACACTCAACGCACTGACCAATACAGCCACAACGTGACCCTCGCACCTCCTACACTCAACGCACTGACCAATACAGCCACAACGTGACCTCCCAACTCCTACACTCAACACACTGACCGATACAGCCACAACGTGACCCTCCCAACTCCTACACTCAACACACTGACCAATACAGCGACAACGTGACCCTCCAAACTCCTACACTCAACGCACTGACCAATACAGCCACAACGTGACCCTCCCAACTCCTACACTCAACACACTGACCGATACAGCCACAACATGACACTCCCACCTCCTACAATCAACGCACTGACCAATAAAGCCTCAACGTGACCTCCCAACTCCTACACTCAACACACTGACCAATACAGCCACAACATGACACTCCCACCTCCTACACTCAACGCACTGACCAATACAGGAACAAAGTGACCCTCCCACCTCCTACACTCAACGCACTGACCAATACAATCACAACATGACCGCTCAACTCCTACACTCAACGCACTGACCAATACAGCCACAATGTGACCTCCCAACTCCTACACTCAACGAACTGACCGATACAGCCACAACGTGACCCTCCCAACTTCTACACTCAACGCACTGACCGATACAGCCACAACGTGACCTCCCAACTCCTACACTCAACGCACTGACCAATACAGCCACAACGTGACCTCCCAACTCCTACACACAACGCACTGACCAATACAGTCACAACGTGACCGTCCCAACTCCTACACTCAACGCACTGACCAATACAGCCACAACGTGACCCTCCCAACTCCTACACTCAACGCACTGACCGATACAGCCACAACGTGACCCTCCCAACTCCGACACTCAACACACTGACCCATACAGCCACAACGTGACCCTCCCAACGCCTACACTCAACGCACTGACCAATACAGCCACAACGTGACCCTCCCAACCCCTACACTCAACGCACTGACCAATACAGTCACAACGTGACCGTCCCAACTCCTACACTCAACGCACTGACCAATACAGCCACAACGTGACCCTCCCAACTCCTACACTCAACGCACTGACCGATACAGCCACAACGTGACCACCCAACTCCTACACTCAACACACTGACCAATACAGACACAATGTGACCCTCCCAACCCCTAAACTCAATGCACTGACCAATACAGCCACAACGTGACCCTCCCAACTCCTACACTCAACGCACTGACCAATACAGTCACAAAGTGACCGCCCAACTGCGACACTCAACGCACTGACCGATACAGCCACAACGTGACCTCCCAACCCCTACACTCAACGCACTGACCGATACAGCCACAACGTGACCCTTGCAAATCCTACACTCAACACACTGACCCATACAGCCACAACGTGACCCTCCCAACGCCTACACTCAACGCACTGACCAATACAGCCACAACGTGACCCTCCCAACTCCTACACTCAACGCACTGACCCATACAACCACAACGTGACCTCCCAACTCCTACACTCAACACACTGACCAATACAGCCACAACGTGACCCTCCCAACTCCTACACTCAACACACTGACCAATACAGCCACAACATGACCCTCCAAATTCCTACTCTCAACGTACTGACCAATACAGCCACAAAGTGACCCTCCCAACTCCAACACTCAACGCACTGACCGATACAGCCACAACGTGACCCTCCCAACTCCTACACTCAACACACTGAACGATACAGCCACAACGTGACCCTCCCAACTCCTACACTCAACACACTGAACGATACAGCCACAACGTGACCCTCCCAACCCCTACACTCAACACACTGACCAATACAGCCACAACGTGACCCTCCCAACTCCTCCACTCAACACACTGAACGATACAGCCACAACGTGACCCTCCCAACTCCTACACTCAACACACTGACCCATACAACCACAACGTGACCTCCCAACTCCTACACTCAACACACTGACCAATACAGCCACAACGTGACCCTCCCAACTCCTACACTCAACACACTGACCAATACAGCCACAACATGACCCTCCAAACTCCTACTCTCAACGTACTGACCAATACAGCAACAAAGTGACCCTCCCAACTCCAACACTCAACGCACTGACCGATACAGCCACAACGTGACCCTCCCAACTCCTACACTCAACACACTGACCAATACAGCCACAACGTGACCCTCCCAACTCCGACACTCAACACACTGACCGATACAGCCACAACATGACCCTCCAACCTCCTACACTCAACGCACTGACCAATACAGCCACAACGTGACCCTCCCAACTCCTACACTCAACACACTGACCAATACAGCCACAACGTGACCCTCCCAACTCCTACACTCAACACACTGACCAATACAGCCACAACGTGACCCTCCCAACTCCGACACTCAACACACTGACCGATACAGCCACAACATGACCCTCCCACCTCCTACACTCAACGCACTGACCAATACAGCCACAACGTGACCCTCCCAACTCCTACACTCAACACACTGACCAATACAGCCACAACGTGACCCTCCCAACTCCTACACACAACACACTGACCAATACAGCCACAACGTGACCCTCCCCCCTCCTACACTCAACGCACTGACCGATACAGCCACAAAGTCATCTCCCAACTCCTACACTCAACGCACTGACCAATACAGCCACAACGTGACCCTCGCACCTCCTACACTCAACGCACTGACCAATACAGCCACAATGTGACCTCCCAACTCCTACACTCAACACACTGACCGATACAGCCACAACGTGACCCTCCCAACTCCTACACTCAACACACTGACCAATACAGCGACAACGTGACCCTCCAAACTCCTACACACAACGCACTGACCAATACAGCCTCAACGTGACCTCCCAACTCCTACACTCAACACACTGACCAATACAGCCACAACGTGACCCTCCCAACTCCTACACTCAACACACTGACCAATACAGCGACAACGTGACCCTCCAAACTCCTACACACAACGCACTGACCAATACAGCCTCAACGTGACCTCCCAACTCCTACACTCAACGCACTGACCAATACAGCCACAAAGTGACCCTCCCACCTCCTACACTAAACGCACTGACCAATACAATCACAACATGACCGCTCAACTCCTACACTCAACGCACTGACCAATACAGCCACAACGTGACCTCCCAACTCCTACACTCAACGAACTGACCGATACAGCCACAACGTGACCCTCCCAACTTCTACACTCAACACACTGACCGATACAGCCACAACGTGACCCTCCCAACTCCTACACTCAACGCACTGACCAATACAGCCACAACGTGACCCTCCAACTCCTACACTCAACACACTGACCAATACAGCCACAACGTGACCCTCCCAACTCCTACATTCAACGCACTGACCAATACAGCCACAACGTGACCCTCCCAACCCCTACACTCAACACACTGACCGATACAGCCACAACGTGACCTCCCAACCCCTACACTCAACACACTGACCGATACAGCCACAACGTGACCCTCCCAACCCCTACACTCAACGCACTGACCAATACAGCCACAACGTGACCCTCCCAACTCCGACACTCAACGCACTGACCAATACAGCCACAACGTGACCCTCCCAACCCCTACACTCAACGCACTGACCAATACAGCCACAACGTGACCTCCCAACTCCTACACTCAACGCACTGACCGATACAGCCACAACGTGACCTCCCAACTCCTACACTCAACGCACTGACCAATACAGCCACAACGTGAACCTCCCAACTCCGACACTCAACACACTGACCGATACAGCCACAACATGACCCTCCCACCTCCTACACTCAACGCACTGACCAATACAGCCACAACGTGACCCTCCCAACTCCTCCACTCAACACACTGACCAATACAACCTAAACATGTCCCTCCCCCCTCCTACACTCAACGCACTGACCGATACAGCCACAACGTGATCTCCCAACTCCTACACTCAACGCACTGACCAATACAGCCACAACGTGACCCTCCCAACTCCTACACTCAACGCACTGACCGATACAGCCACAACGTGACCTCCCAACTCCTACACTCAACACACTGACCAATACAGCCACAACGTGACCCTCCCAACTCCTACACTCAACGCACTGACCAATACAGCGACAACGTGACCCTCCAAACTCCTACACTCAACGCACTGACCAATACAGCCACAACGTGACCCTCCCAACTCCTACACTCAACACACTGACCGATACAGCCACAACATGACACTCCCACCTCCTACACTCAACGCACTGACCAATAAAGCCTCAACGTGACCTCCCAACTCCTACACTCAACACACTGACCAATACAGCCACAACGTGACCCTCCCAACTCCTACACTCAACACACTGACCAATACAGCCACAACATGACACTCCCACCTCCTACACTCAACGCACTGACCAATACAGCCACAAAGTGACCCTCCCACCTCCTACACTCAACGCACTGACCAATACAATCACAACATGACCGCTCAACTCCTACACTCAACGCACTGACCAATACAGCCACAATGTGACCTCCCAACTCCTACACTCAACGAACTGACCGATACAGCCACAACGTGACCCTCCCAACTTCTACACTCAACGCACTGACCGATACAGCCACAACGTGACCTCCCAACTCCTACACTCAACGCACTGACCAATACAGCCACAACGTGACCTCCCAACTCCTACACACAACGCACTGACCAATACAGTCACAACGTGACCGTCCCAACTCCTACACTCAACGCACTGACCAATACAGCCACAACGTGACCCTCCCAACTCCTACACTCAACGCACTGACCGATACAGCCACAACGTGACCCTCCCAACTCCGACACTCAACACACTGACCCATACAGCCACAACGTGACCCTCCCAACGCCTACACTCAACGCACTGACCAATACAGCCACAACGTGACCCTCCCAACCCCTACACTCAACGCACAGACCAATACAGTCACAACGTGACCGTCCCAACTCCTACACTCAACGCACTGACCAATACAGCCACAACGTGACCCTCCCAACTCCTACACTCAACGCACTGACCGATACAGCCACAACGTGACCACCCAACTCCTACACTCAACACACTGACCAATACAGACACAATGTGACCCTCCCAACCCCTAAACTCAATGCACTGACCAATACAGCCACAACGTGACCCTCCCAACTCCTACACTCAACGCACTGACCAATACAGTCACAAAGTGACCGCCCAACTGCGAAACTCAACGCACTGACCGATACAGCCACAACGTGACCTCCCAACCCCTACACTCAACGCACTGACCGATACAGCCACAACGTGACCCTTGCAAATCCTACACTCAACACACTGACCCATACAGCCACAACGTGACCCTCCCAACGCCTACACTCAACGCACTGACCAATACAGCCACAACGTGACCCTCCCAACTCCTACACTCAACGCACTGACCCATACAACCACAACGTGACCTCCCAACTCCTACACTCAACACACTGACCAATACAGCCACAACGTGACCCTCCCAACTCCTACACTCAACACACTGACCAATACAGCCACAACATGACCCTCCAAATTCCTACTCTCAACGTACTGACCAATACAGCCACAAAGTGACCCTCCCAACTCCAACACTCAACGCACTGACCGATACAGCCACAACGTGACCCTCCCAACTCCTACACTCAACACACTGAACGATACAGCCACAACGTGACCCTCCCAACTCCTACACTCAACACACTGAACGATACAGCCACAACGTGACCCTCCCAACCCCTACACTCAACACACTGACCAATACAGCCACAACGTGACCCTCCCAACTCCTCCACTCAACACACTGAACGATACAGCCACAACGTGACCCTCCCAACTCCTACACTCAACACACTGACCCATACAACCACAACGTGACCTCCCAACTCCTACACTCAACACACTGACCAATACAGCCACAACGTGACCCTCCCAACTCCTACACTCAACACACTGACCAATACAGCCACAACATGACCCTCCAAACTCCTACTCTCAACGTACTGACCAATACAGCAACAAAGTGACCCTCCCAACTCCAACACTCAACGCACTGACCGATACAGCCACAACGTGACCCTCCCAACTCCTACACTCAACACACTGACCAATACAGCCACAACGTGACCCTCCCAACTCCGACACTCAACACACTGACCGATACAGCCACAACATGACCCTCCAACCTCCTACACTCAACGCACTGACCAATACAGCCACAACGTGACCCTCCCAACTCCTACACTCAACACACTGACCAATACAGCCACAACGTGACCCTCCCAACTCCTACACTCAACACACTGACCAATACAGCCACAACGTGACCCTCCCAACTCCGACACTCAACACACTGACCGATACAGCCACAACATGACCCTCCCACCTCCTACACTCAACGCACTGACCAATACAGCCACAACGTGACCCTCCCAACTCCTACACTCAACACACTGACCAATACAGCCACAACGTGACCCTCCCAACTCCTACACACAACACACTGACCAATACAGCCACAACGTGACCCTCCCCCCTCCTACACTCAACGCACTGACCGATACAGCCACAAAGTCATCTCCCAACTCCTACACTCAACGCACTGACCAATACAGCCACAACGTGACCCTCGCACCTCCTACACTCAACGCACTGACCAATACAGCCACAATGTGACCTCCCAACTCCTACACTCAACACACTGACCGATACAGCCACAACGTGACCCTCCCAACTCCTACACTCAACACACTGACCAATACAGCGACAACGTGACCCTCCAAACTCCTACACACAACGCACTGACCAATACAGCCTCAACGTGACCTCCCAACTCCTACACTCAACACACTGACCAATACAGCCACAACGTGACCCTCCCAACTCCTACACTCAACACACTGACCAATACAGCGACAACGTGACCCTCCAAACTCCTACACACAACGCACTGACCAATACAGCCTCAACGTGACCTCCCAACTCCTACACTCAACGCACTGACCAATACAGCCACAAAGTGACCCTCCCACCTCCTACACTAAACGCACTGACCAATACAATCACAACATGACCGCTCAACTCCTACACTCAACGCACTGACCAATACAGCCACAACGTGACCTCCCAACTCCTACACTCAACGAACTGACCGATACAGCCACAACGTGACCCTCCCAACTTCTACACTCAACACACTGACCGATACAGCCACAACGTGACCCTCCCAACTCCTACACTCAACGCACTGACCAATACAGCCACAACGTGACCCTCCAACTCCTACACTCAACACACTGACCAATACAGCCACAACGTGACCCTCCCAACTCCTACATTCAACGCACTGACCAATACAGCCACAACGTGACCCTCCCAACCCCTACACTCAACACACTGACCGATACAGCCACAACGTGACCCTCCCCCCTCCTACACTCAACGCACTGACCGATACAGCCACAAAGTCATCTCCCAACTCCTACACTCAACGCACTGACCAATACAGCCACAACGTGACCCTCGCACCTCCTACACTCAACGCACTGACCAATACAGCCACAATGTGACCTCCCAACTCCTACACTCAACACACTGACCGATACAGCCACAACGTGACCCTCCCAACTCCTACACTCAACACACTGACCAATACAGCGACAACGTGACCCTCCAAACTCCTACACACAACGCACTGACCAATACAGCCTCAACGTGACCTCCCAACTCCTACACTCAACACACTGACCAATACAGCCACAACGTGACCCTCCCAACTCCTACACTCAACACACTGACCAATACAGCGACAACGTGACCCTCCAAACTCCTACACACAACGCACTGACCAATACAGCCTCAACGTGACCTCCCAACTCCTACACTCAACGCACTGACCAATACAGCCACAAAGTGACCCTCCCACCTCCTACACTAAACGCACTGACCAATACAATCACAACATGACCGCTCAACTCCTACACTCAACGCACTGACCAATACAGCCACAACGTGACCTCCCAACTCCTACACTCAACGAACTGACCGATACAGCCACAACGTGACCCTCCCAACTTCTACACTCAACACACTGACCGATACAGCCACAACGTGACCCTCCCAACTCCTACACTCAACGCACTGACCAATACAGCCACAACGTGACCCTCCAACTCCTACACTCAACACACTGACCAATACAGCCACAACGTGACCCTCCCAACTCCTACATTCAACGCACTGACCAATACAGCCACAACGTGACCCTCCCAACCCCTACACTCAACACACTGACCGATACAGCCACAACGTGACCTCCCAACCCCTACACTCAACACACTGACCGATACAGCCACAACGTGACCCTCCCAACCCCTACACTCAACGCACTGACCAATACAGCCACAACGTGACCCTCCCAACTCCGACACTCAACGCACTGACCAATACAGCCACAACGTGACCCTCCCAACCCCTACACTCAACGCACTGACCAATACAGCCACAACGTGACCTCCCAACTCCTACACTCAACGCACTGACCGATACAGCCACAACGTGACCTCCCAACTCCTACACTCAACGCACTGACCAATACAGCCACAACGTGACCCTCCCAACTCCGACACTCAACACACTGACCGATACAGCCACAACATGACCCTCCCACCTCCTACACTCAACGCACTGACCAATACAGCCACAACGTGACCCTCCCAACTCCTCCACTCAACACACTGACCAATACAACCTAAACATGTCCCTCCCCCCTCCTACACTCAACGCACTGACCGATACAGCCACAACGTGATCTCCCAACTCCTACACTCAACGCACTGACCAATACAGCCACAACGTGACCCTCCCAACTCCTACACTCAACGCACTGACCGATACAGCCACAACGTGACCTCCCAACTCCTACACTCAACACACTGACCAATACAGCCACAACGTGACCCTCCCAACTCCTACACTCAACGCACTGACCGATACAGCCACAACGTGACCTCCCAACTCCTACACTCAACGCACTGACCAATACAGCCACAACATGACCCTCCCAACTCCGACACTCAACACACTGACCGATACAGCCACAACATGACCCTCCCACCTTCTACACTCAACGCACTGACCAATACAGCCACAACGTGACCCTCCCAACTCCTACACTCAACACACTGACCAATACAGCCACAACGTGACCCTCCCAACTCCGACACTCAACACACTGACCGATACAGCCACAACGTGACACTCCCAACTCCTACACTCAACACACTGACCAATACAGCCACAACGTGACCCTCCCAACTCCTACACTCAACACACTGACCAATACAGCCACAACGTGACCCTCGCACCTCCTACACTCAACGTACTGACCAATACAGCCACAACATGACCCTCCCACCTCCTACACTCAACGCACTGACCAATACAGCCACAACGTGACCCTCCCAACTCCTACACTCAACACACTGACCAATACAGCCACAACGTGACCCTCGCACCTCCTACACTCAACGCACTGACCAATACAGCCACAACGTGACCTCCCAACTCCTACACTCAACACACTGACCGATACAGCCACAACGTGACCCTCCCAACTCCTACACTCAACACACTGACCAATACAGCGACAACGTGACCCTCCAAACTCCTACACACAACGCACTGACCAATACAGCCTCAACGTGACCTCCCAACTCCTACACTCAACGCACTGACCAATACAGCCACAACGTGACCCTCCCAACTCCTACACTCAACACACTGACCAATACAGCCACAACGTGATCTCCCAACTCCTACACTCAACACACTGACCAATACAGCCACAACGTGACCCTCCCAACTCCTACACTCAACACACTGACCAATACAGCCACAACGTGACCTCCCAACTCCTACACTCAACACACTGACCGATACAGCCACAACGTGACCCTCCCAACTCCTACACTCAACACACTGACCAATACAGCGACAACGTGACCCTCCAAACTCCTACACACAACGCACTGACCAATACAGCCTCAACGTGACCTCCCAACTCCTACACTCAACGCACTGACCAATACAGCCACAACGTGACCCTCCCAACACCTACACTCAACACACTGACCAATACAGCCTCAACGTGACCTCCCAACTCCTACACTCAACGCACTGACCAATACAGCCACAATGTGACCTCCCAACTCCTACACTCAACACACTGACCGATACAGCCACAACGTGACCCTCCCAACTCCTACACTCAACACACTGACCAATACAGCCACAACATGACACTCCCACCTCCTACACTCAACGCACTGACCAATACAGCCACAAAGTGACCCTCCCAACTCCTACACTCAACGCACTGACCAATACAGCCACAACGTGACCTCCCAACTCCAACACTCAATGAACTGACCGATACAGCCACAACGTGACCCTCCCAACTTCTACACTCAACGCACTGACCGATACAGCCACAACGTGACCCTCCCAACTCCTACACTCAACGCACTGATCAATACAGCCACAACGTGACCCTCCCAACTCCTACACTCAACACACTGACCAATACAGCCACAACATGACCCTCCCAACTCCTACACTCAACGTACTGACCGATACAGCCACAACGTGACCCTCCCAACTCCTACACTCAACGCACTGATCAATACAGCCACAACGTGACCCTCCCAACTCCTACACTCAACACACTGACCAATACAGCCACAACGTGACCCTCCCAACTCCTACACTCAACGCACTGACCAATACAGCCACAATGTGACCCTCCCAACTCCTACACACAACGCAGTGACCGATACAGCCACAACGTGACCCTCCCAACTCCTGCACTCAACGCACTGACCGATACAGACACAACGTGACCATCCCAACTCCTACATTCAACACACTGACCAATACAGCCGCAACGTGACCCTCCCAACTCCTGCACTCAACGCACTGACCGATACAGACACAACGTGACCATCCCAACTCCTACATTCAACACACTGACCAATACAGCCACAACGTGACCCTCCCAACTCCTACACTCAACACACTGACCGATACAGCCGCAACGTGACCCTCCCAACCCCTACACTCAACACACTGACCGATACAGACACAACGTGTCCCACCCAACCCCTACACTCAACGCACTGACCGATACAGCCGCAACGTGACCCTCCCAACCCCTACACTCAACGCACTGACCGATACAGACACAACGTGACCATCCCAACTCCTACATTCAACACACTGACCGATACAGCCGCAACGTGACCCTCCCAACCCCTACACTCAACGCACTGACCAATACAGCCACAACGTGACCCTCCCAACCCCTACACTCAACGCACTGACCAATACAGCCACAACGTGACCCTCACGACTCCTTCACTCAAGGCACTGACCGATACAGCCACAACGAGACCCTCCCAACTCCTACACTCAATGCACTGACCGAAACAGACACAACGTGTCCCTCCCAACTCCTACACTCAACACACTGACCAATACAGTCACAACGTGACCTCCCAACCCCTACACTCAACACACTGACTAATACAGCCACAATGAAACCCTCCCAACTCCTACACTCAACGCACTGACCGATACAGCCACAATACAGCCACAACGTGACCTCCCAACCCCTGCACTCAACACACTGACCAATACAGTCACAACGTGACCTCCCAACCCCTGCACTCAACGCACTGACCAATACAGCCACAACGTGACCTCCCAACCCCTACACTCAACGCACTGACCGATACAGCCACAACGTGACCTCCCAACTCCTCCACTCAACGCACTGAGCAATACAGCCACAACGTGACCCTCCCAACCCCTACACTCAACGCACTGACCAATACAGCAACAACGTGATCCTCCCAACCCCTACACTCAACGCACTGACCAATACAGCCACAACGTGACCCTCCCAACTCCTACACTCAACGCACTGACCAATACAGCCACAACGTGACCCTCCCAACTCCTACACTCAACACACTGACCAATACAGCCACAACGTGACCCTCCCAACTCCTACACTCAACACACTGACCGATACAGCCACAACGTGACCCTCCCAAATCCTCCACTCAACACACTGACCAATACAGCCACAACGTGACCCTCCCAACTCCTACACTCAACACACTGACCAATACAGCCACAACGTGACCCTCCCAACTCCTACACTCAACACACTGACCGATACAGCCACAACGTGACCCTCCCAACTCCTCCACTCAACACACTGACCAATACAGCCACAACGTGACCCTCCCAACTCCTCCACTCAACGCACTGACCAATACAGCCACTACGTGACCCTCCCAACTCCTACACTCAACGTACTGACCAATACAGCCACAACGTGACCCTCCCAACTCCTACACTCAACGCACTGACCAATACAGCCACAACGTGACCCTCCCAACTCCTCCACTCAACGCATTGACCAATACAGCCACAACGTGACCGTCCCAACTCCTACACTCAACGCACTGACCAATACAGCCACAACGTGACCCTCCCGACTCCTTCACTCAAGGCACTGACCAATACAGCCACAACGTGACCCTCCCAACTCCTCCACACAATGCACTGACCAATACAGCCACAACGTGACCCTCCCAACTCCTACACTCAACGCACTGACCGATACAGACACAACGTGACCCTCCCGACTCCTACATTCAACGCACTGACCAATACAGCCACAACGTGACCCTCCCAACTCCTACACTCAACGCACTGACCAATACAGCCACAACGTGACACTCCCAACTCCTACACTCAACGCACTGACCAACACAGCCACAACGTGACCTCCCAACTCCTACACTCAACACACTGACCAATACAGCCACAACGTGACCCTCCCAACTCCAACACTCAACACACTGACCGAAACAGCCACAACGTGACCTCCCAACTCCGACACTCAACGCACTGACCAATACAGCCACAACGTGACCCTCCCAACTCCTACACTCAACACACTGACCAATACAGCCACAACGTGACCCTCCCAACTCCTACACTCAACACACTGACCAATACAGTCACAACGTGACCTCCCAACTCCTACACTCAACACACTGACCAATACAGCCACAACGTAACCTCCCAACCCCGACACTCAACGCACTGACCAATACAGCCACAACGTGACCCTCCCAACTTCTACACTAAACACACTGACCAATACAGCCACAACGTGACCCTCCCAACTCCTACACTCAACAGCCTGACCAATACAGCCACAACGTGACCCTCCCAACTCCTACACTCAACGCACAGACCAATACAGCCACAATGTAACAATCCCAACTCCTACACTCAACGCACTGACCGATACAGCCACAACGTGACCTCCCAACTCCTACACTCAACGCACTGACCAATACAGCCACAACGTGACCCTCCCAACTCCTACACTCAACACACTGACCGATACAGCCACAACGTGACCCTCCGAACTCCTACACTCAACACACTGACCAATACAGCCACAACGTGACCCTCCCAATGCCTACTCACAACACACTGACCAATACAGCCACAACGTGACCCTCCCAACCCCTACACCCAACACACTGACCGATACAGTCACATCGTGACCACCCAACCCCTACACTCAACACACTGACCAATACAGCCACAACGTGACCTCCCATCTCCTACACTCAACGCACTGACCAATACAGCCACAACGTGACCCGCCCAACTCCGACACTCAATGCACTGACCGATACAGACACAACGTGACCCTCCCAACTCCTACACTCAACACACTGACCAATACAGTCACAACGTGACCTCCCAACCCCTACACTCAACGCACTGACCGATACAGCCACAACGTGACCCTCCCAACTCCTACACTCAACACACTGACCAATACAGCCACAACGTGACCCTCCCAACACCTACACTCAACACACTGACCAATACAGCCACAACGTGACCCTCCCAACTCCTACACTCAACGCACTGACCGATACAGCCACAATACAGCCACAACGTGACCTCCCAACCCCTGCACTCAACAAACTGACCAATACAGTCACAACGTGACCTCCCAACCCCTGCACTCAACACACTGACCAATACAGCCACAACGTGACCTCCCAACCCCTACACTCAACGCACTGACCGATACAGCCACAACGTGACCTCCCAACTCCTCCACTCAATGCACTGACCAATACAGCCACAACGTGACCTCCCAACTCCTACACTCAACACACTGACCAATACAGCCACAACGTGACCCTCCCAACCCCTGCACTCAACGCACTGACCAATACAGCCACAACGTGACCTCCCAACCCCTACACTCAACGCACTGACCGATACAGCCACAACGTGACCTCCCAACTCCTCCACTCAACGCACTGACCAATACAGCCACAACGTGACCCTCCCAACCCCTACACTCAACGCACTGACCCATACAGCAACAACGTGATCCTCCCAACTCCTACACTCAACGCACTGACCAATACAGCCACAACGTGACCCTCCCAACTCCTACACTCAACGCACTGACCGATACAGCCACAACGTGACCCTCCCAACTCCTACACTCAACGCACTGACCAATACAGCCACAACGTGACCCTCCCAACTCCTACACTCAATGCACTGACCGAAACAGACACAACGTGTCCCTCCCAACTCCTACACTCAACACACTGACCAATACAGTCACAACGTGACCTCCCAACCCCTACACTCAACACACTGACTAATACAGCCACAATGAAACCCTCCCAACTCCTACACTCAACGCACTGACCGATACAGCCACAATACAGCCACAACGTGACCTCCCAACCCCTGCACTCAACACACTGACCAATACAGTCACAACGTGACCTCCCAACCCCTGCACTCAACGCACTGACCAATACAGCCACAACGTGACCTCCCAACCCCTACACTCAACGCACTGACCGATACAGCCACAACGTGACCTCCCAACTCCTCCACTCAACGCACTGAGCAATACAGCCACAACGTGACCCTCCCAACCCCTACACTCAACGCACTGACCAATACAGCAACAACGTGATCCTCCCAACCCCTACACTCAACGCACTGACCAATACAGCCACAACGTGACCCTCCCAACTCCTACACTCAACGCACTGACCAATACAGCCACAACGTGACCCTCCCAACTCCTACACTCAACACACTGACCAATACAGCCACAACGTGACCCTCCCAACTCCTACACTCAACACACTGACCGATACAGCCACAACGTGACCCTCCCAAATCCTCCACTCAACACACTGACCAATACAGCCACAACGTGACCCTCCCAACTCCTACACTCAACACACTGACCAATACAGCCACAACGTGACCCTCCCAACTCCTACACTCAACACACTGACCGATACAGCCACAACGTGACCCTCCCAACTCCTCCACTCAACACACTGACCAATACAGCCACAACGTGACCCTCCCAACTCCTCCACTCAACGCACTGACCAATACAGCCACTACGTGACCCTCCCAACTCCTACACTCAACGTACTGACCAATACAGCCACAACGTGACCCTCCCAACTCCTACACTCAACGCACTGACCAATACAGCCACAACGTGACCCTCCCAACTCCTCCACTCAACGCATTGACCAATACAGCCACAACGTGACCCTCCCAACTCCTACACTCAACGCACTGACCAATACAGCCACAACGTGACCCTCCCGACTCCTTCACTCAAGGCACTGACCAATACAGCCACAACGTGACCCTCCCAACTCCTCCACACAATGCACTGACCAATACAGCCACAACGTGACCCTCCCAACTCCTACACTCAACGCACTGACCGATACAGACACAACGTGACCCTCCCGACTCCTACATTCAACGCACTGACCAATACAGCCACAACGTGACCCTCCCAACTCCTACACTCAACGCACTGACCAATACAGCCACAACGTGACACTCCCAACTCCTACACTCAACGCACTGACCAATACAGCCACAACGTGACCTCCCAACTCCTACACTCAACACACTGACCAATACAGCCACAACGTGACCCTCCCAACTCCAACACTCAACACACTAACCGAAACAGCCACAACGTGACCTCCCAACTCCGACACTCAACGCACTGACCAATACAGCCACAACGTGACCCTCCCAACTCCTACACTCAACACACTGACCAATACAGCCACAACGTGACCCTCCCAACTCCTACACTCAACACACTGACCAATACAGTCACAACGTGACCTCCCAACTCCTACACTCAACACACTGACCAATACAGCCACAACGTAACCTCCCAACCCCGACACTCAACGCACTGACCAATACAGCCACAACGTGACCCTCCCAACTTCTACACTAAACACACTGACCAATACAGCCACAACGTGACCCTCCCAACTCCTACACTCAACAGCCTGACCAATACAGCCACAACGTGACCCTCCCAACTCCTACACTCAACGCACAGACCAATACAGCCACAACGTGACCTCCCAACTCCTACACTCAACGCACTGACCAATACAGCCACAACGTGACCCTCCCAACTCCTACACTCAACACACTGACCGATACAGCCACAACGTGACCCTCCCAACTCCTACACTCAACACACTGACCAATACAGCCACAACGTGACCCTCCCAATGCCTACTCACAACACACTGACCAATACAGCCACAACGTGACCCTCCCAACCCCTACACCCAACACACTGACCGATACAGTCACAACGTGACCACCCAACCCCTACACTCAACACACTGACCAATACAGCCACAACGTGACCTCCCATCTCCTACACTCAACGCACTGACCAATACAGCCACAACGTGACCCGCCCAACTCCGACACTCAATGCACTGACCGATACAGACACAACGTGACCCTCCCAACTCCTACACTCAACACACTGACCAATACAGTCACAACGTGACCTCCCAACCCCTACACTCAACGCACTGACCGATACAGCCACAACGTGACCCTCCCAACTCCTACACTCAACACACTGACCAATACAGCCACAACGTGACCCTCCCAACACCTACACTCAACACACTGACCAATACAGCCACAACGTGACCCTCCCAACTCCTACACTCAACGCACTGACCGATACAGCCACAATACAGCCACAACGTGACCTCCCAACCCCTGCACTCAACAAACTGACCAATACAGTCACAACGTGACCTCCCAACCCCTGCACTCAACACACTGACCAATACAGCCACAACGTGACCTCCCAACCCCTACACTCAACGCACTGACCGATACAGCCACAACGTGACCTCCCAACTCCTCCACTCAATGCACTGACCAATACAGCCACAACGTGACCTCCCAACTCCTACACTCAACACACTGACCAATACAGCCACAACGTGACCCTCCCAACCCCTGCACTCAACGCACTGACCAATACAGCCACAACGTGACGTCCCAACCCCTACACTCAACGCACTGACCGATACAGCCACAACGTGACCTCCCAACTCCTCCACTCAACGCACTGACCAATACAGCCACAACGTGACCCTCCCAACCCCTACACTCAACGCACTGACCAATACAGCAACAACGTGATCCTCCCAACCCCTACACTCAACGCACTGACCAATACAGCCACAACGTGACCCTCCCAACTCCTACACTCAAGGCACTGACCAATACAGCCACAACGTGACCCTCCCAACTCCTACACTCAACACACTGACCGATACAGCCACAACGTGACCCTCCCAAATCCTCCACTCAACACACTGACCAATACAGCCACAACGTGACCCTCCCAACTCCTACACTCAACACACTGACCGATACAGCCACAACGTGACCCTCCCAACTCCTCCACTCAACACACTGACCAATACAGCCACAACGTGACCCTCCCAACTCCTCCACTCAACACACTGACCAATACAGCCACAACGTGACCCTCCCAACTCCTACACTCAACGCACTGACCAATACAGCCACAACGTTACCCTCCCAACTCCTACACTCAACGCACTGACCAATACAGCCACAACGTGACCCTCCCAACTCCTACACTCAACGCACTGACCGATACCGACACAACGTGACCCTCCCGACTCCTACATTCAACACACTGACCAATACAGCCACAACGTGACCCTCACAACTCCTACACTCAACGCCCTGACCAATACAGCCACAACGTGACCCTCCCAACTCCTACACTCAATGCACTTACCGATACAGCCACAACGTGACCTCCCAACTCCTACACTCAACGCACTGACCGATACAGCCACAACGTGACCCTCCCAACTCCTCCACTCAACACACTGACCAATACAGCCACAACGTAGCCCTCCCAACTCGTACACTCAACGCACTGACCAATTCAGCCACAACGTGACCCTCCCAACTCCTACACACAACGCACTGACCGATTCAGACACAACGTGACCTCCCAACTCCTACACTCAACGCACTGACCGATTCAGCCACAACGTGACCTCCCAACTCCTACACTCAACACACTGACCAATACAGCCACAACGTAACCTTCCAACTCCTACACTCAACGCACTGACCAATACAGCGACAACGTGACCTCCCAACTCCTACACTTAACGCTCTGACCATTACAGCCACAATGTGACCTCCCAACTCCTACACTCAACGCACTGACCGATGCAGACACAACGTGACCCTCCCCACCCCTACACTCAACGCACTGACCAATACAGCCACAACGTGACCTCCCAAGTCCTACACTCAACACACTGACCAATACAGCCACAACGTGAACCTCCCAACTCCTACACTCAACGCACTGACCAATACAGCCACAACGTGACCCTCCCAACCCCTACACTCAACACACTGACCGATACAGACACAACGTGGCCCTCCCAACTCCTACACTCAACACCCTGACCGATACAGCCACAACGTGACCCTCCCAACTCCCACACTCAACGCACTGACCAATACAGACACAACGTGACCCTCCCAACTCCTACACTCAACGCACTGACCAATACAGCCACAACGTGACCTCCCAACTCCTACACTCAACAAACTGACCGATACAGTCACAACGTGACCCTCCCAACTCCTACACTCAACACACTGACCAATACAGTCACAACGTGACCCTCCCAACTCCTACACTCAACACACTGACCGATACAGCCACAACGTGAGCCTCCCAACTCCTACACTCAACGCACTGACCAATACAGCCACAACGTGACCTCCCAACTCCTACACTCAACGCACTGACCAATACACCCACAACGCGACCTCCCAACTCCTACACTAAACACACTGACCAATACAGCCACAACGCGACCTCCCAACTCCTACACTCAACACACTGACCAATACAGCCACAACGTGACCCTCCCAACTCCTACACTCAACGCACTGACCAATACAGCCACAACGTGACCCTCCCACCTCCTACACTCAACACACTGACCAATACAGCCACAACGTGACCCTCCCAACTCCTACACTCAACACACTGACCAATACAGCCACAACGTGACCCTCCCAACTCCTACACTCAACACACTGACTGATACAGCCACAACGTGACCCTCCCATCTCCTACACTCAACGCACTGACCAATACAGACACAACGTGACCTCCCAACTCCTACACTCAACACACTGACCAATACAGTCACAACGTGACCCTCCCAACTCCTACACTCAACACACTGACCGACACAGCCACAACATGACCCTCCCAACTCCTACACTCAACACACTGACCAATACAGCCACAACGTGACCTCCCAACCCCGACACTCAACGCACTGACCAATACAGCAACAACGTGACCCTCCCAACCCCTACACTCAACACACTGACCAATACAGCCACAACGTGACCTCCCAACTCCTACACTCAACGCACTGACCGATACAGTCACAACGTGACCTCCCAACCCCTACACTCAACGCACTGACCGATACAGCCACAACGTGACCCTCCCAACTCCTACACTCAACACACTGACCAATACAGCCACAACGTGACCCTCCCAACACCTACACTCAACACACTGACCAATACAGCCACAACGTGACCCTCCCAACTCCTACACTCAACGCACTGACCGATACAGCCACAATACAGCCACAACGTGACCTCCCAACCCCTGCACTCAACAAACTGACCAATACAGTCACAACGTGACCTCCCAACCCCTGCACTCAACACACTGACCAATACAGCCACAACGTGACCTCCCAACCCCTACACTCAACGCACTGACCGATACAGCCACAACGTGACCTCCCAACTCCTCCACTCAATGCACTGACCAATACAGCCACAACGTGACCTCCCAACTCCTACACTCAACACACTGACCAATACAGCCACAACGTGACCCTCCCAACCCCTGCACTCAACGCACTGACCAATACAGCCACAACGTGACCTCCCAACCCCTACACTCAACGCACTGACCGATACAGCCACAACGTGACCTCCCAACTCCTCCACTCAACGCACTGACCAATACAGCCACAACGTGACCCTCCCAACCCCTACACTCAACGCACTGACCCATACAGCAACAACGTGATCCTCCCAACTCCTACACTCAACGCACTGACCAATACAGCCACAACGTGACCCTCCCAACTCCTACACTCAACGCACTGACCGATACAGCCACAACGTGACCCTCCCAACTCCTACACTCAACGCACTGACCAATACAGCCACAACGTGACCCTCCCAACTCCTACACTCAATGCACTGACCGAAACAGACACAACGTGTCCCTCCCAACTCCTACACTCAACACACTGACCAATACAGTCACAACGTGACCTCCCAACCCCTACACTCAACACACTGACTAATACAGCCACAATGAAACCCTCCCAACTCCTACACTCAACGCACTGACCGATACAGCCACAATACAGCCACAACGTGACCTCCCAACCCCTGCACTCAACACACTGACCAATACAGTCACAACGTGACCTCCCAACCCCTGCACTCAACGCACTGACCAATACAGCCACAACGTGACCTCCCAACCCCTACACTCAACGCACTGACCGATACAGCCACAACGTGACCTCCCAACTCCTACACTCAACACACTGACCAATACAGCCACAACGTGACCCTCCCAACTCCTACACTCAACGCACTGAGCAATACAGCCACAACGTGACCCTCCCAACCCCTACACTCAACGCACTGACCAATACAGCAACAACGTGATCCTCCCAACCCCTACACTCAACGCACTGACCAATACAGCCACAACGTGACCCTCCCAACTCCTACACTCAACGCACTGACCAATACAGCCACAACGTGACCCTCCCAACTCCTACACTCAACACACTGACCAATACAGCCACAACGTGACCCTCCCAACTCCTACACTCAACACACTGACCGATACAGCCACAACGTGACCCTCCCAAATCCTCCACTCAACACACTGACCAATACAGCCACAACGTGACCCTCCCAACTCCTACACTCAACACACTGACCAATACAGCCACAACGTGACCCTCCCAACTCCTACACTCAACACACTGACCGATACAGCCACAACGTGACCCTCCCAACTCCTCCACTCAACACACTGACCAATACAGCCACAACGTGACCCTCCCAACTCCTCCACTCAACGCACTGACCAATACAGCCACTACGTGACCCTCCCAACTCCTACACTCAACGTACTGACCAATACAGCCACAACGTGACCCTCCCAACTCCTACACTCAACGCACTGACCAATACAGCCACAACGTGACCCTCCCAACTCCTCCACTCAACGCATTGACCAATACAGCCACAACGTGACCCTCCCAACTCCTACACTCAACGCACTGACCAATACAGCCACAACGTGACCCTCCCGACTCCTTCACTCAAGGCACTGACCAATACAGCCACAACGTGACCCTCCCAACTCCTCCACACAATGCACTGACCAATACAGCCACAACGTGACCCTCCCAACTCCTACACTCAACGCACTGACCGATACAGACACAACGTGACCCTCCCGACTCCTACATTCAACGCACTGACCAATACAGCCACAACGTGACCCTCCCAACTCCTACACTCAACGCACTGACCAATACAGCCACAACGTGACACTCCCAACTCCTACACTCAACGCACTGACCAATACAGCCACAACGTGACCTCCCAACTCCTACACTCAACACACTGACCAATACAGCCACAACGTGACCCTCCCAACTCCAACACTCAACACACTAACCGAAACAGCCACAACGTGACCTCCCAACTCCGACACTCAACGCACTGACCAATACAGCCACAACGTGACCCTCCCAACTCCTACACTCAACACACTGACCAATACAGCCACAACGTGACCCTCCCAACTCCTACACTCAACACACTGACCAATACAGTCACAACGTGACCTCCCAACTCCTACACTCAACACACTGACCAATACAGCCACAACGTAACCTCCCAACCCCGACACTCAACGCACTGACCAATACAGCCACAACGTGACCCTCCCAACTTCTACACTAAACACACTGACCAATACAGCCACAACGTGACCCTCCCAACTCCTACACTCAACAGCCTGACCAATACAGCCACAACGTGACCCTCCCAACTCCTACACTCAACGCACAGACCAATACAGCCACAACGTGACCTCCCAACTCCTACACTCAACGCACTGACCAATACAGCCACAACGTGACCCTCCCAACTCCTACACTCAACACACTGACCGATACAGCCACAACGTGACCCTCCCAACTCCTACACTCAACACACTGACCAATACAGCCACAACGTGATCCTCCCAATGCCTACTCACAACACACTGACCAATACAGCCACAACGTGACCCTCCCAACTCCTACACTCAACGCACTGACCGATACAGCCACAACGTGACCCTCCCAACTCCTACACTCAACGCACTGACCAATACAGCCACAACGTGACCCTCCCAACTCCTACACTCAATGCACTGACCGAAACAGACACAACGTGTCCCTCCCAACTCCTACACTCAACACACTGACCAATACAGTCACAACGTGACCTCCCAACCCCTACACTCAACACACTGACTAATACAGCCACAATGAAACCCTCCCAACTCCTACACTCAACGCACTGACCGATACAGCCACAATACAGCCACAACGTGACCTCCCAACCCCTGCACTCAACACACTGACCAATACAGTCACAACGTGACCTCCCAACCCCTGCACTCAACGCACTGACCAATACAGCCACAACGTGACCTCCCAACCCCTACACTCAACGCACTGACCGATACAGCCACAACGTGACCTCCCAACTCCTACACTCAACACACTGACCAATACAGCCACAACGTGACCCTCCCAACTCCTACACTCAACGCACTGACCAATACAGCCACAACGTGACCCTCCCAACTCCTACACTCAATGCACTGACCGAAACAGACACAACGTGTCCCTCCCAACTCCTACACTCAACACACTGACCAATACAGTCACAACGTGACCTCCCAACCCCTACACTCAACACACTGACTAATACAGCCACAATGAAACCCTCCCAACTCCTACACTCAACGCACTGACCGATACAGCCACAATACAGCCACAACGTGACCTCCCAACCCCTGCACTCAACACACTGACCAATACAGTCACAACGTGACCTCCCAACCCCTGCACTCAACGCACTGACCAATACAGCCACAACGTGACCTCCCAACCCCTACACTCAACGCACTGACCGATACAGCCACAACGTGACCTCCCAACTCCTACACTCAACACACTGACCAATACAGCCACAACGTGACCCTCCCAACTCCTACACTCAACGCACTGAGCAATACAGCCACAACGTGACCCTCCCAACCCCTACACTCAACGCACTGACCAATACAGCAACAACGTGATCCTCCCAACCCCTACACTCAACGCACTGACCAATACAGCCACAACGTGACCCTCCCAACTCCTACACTCAACGCACTGACCAATACAGCCACAACGTGACCCTCCCAACTCCTACACTCAACACACTGACCAATACAGCCACAACGTGACCCTCCCAACTCCTACACTCAACACACTGACCGATACAGCCACAACGTGACCCTCCCAAATCCTCCACTCAACACACTGACCAATACAGCCACAACGTGACCCTCCCAACTCCTACACTCAACACACTGACCAATACAGCCACAACGTGACCCTCCCAACTCCTACACTCAACACACTGACCGATACAGCCACAACGTGACCCTCCCAACTCCTCCACTCAACACACTGACCAATACAGCCACAACGTGACCCTCCCAACTCCTCCACTCAACGCACTGACCAATACAGCCACTACGTGACCCTCCCAACTCCTACACTCAACGTACTGACCAATACAGCCACAACGTGACCCTCCCAACTCCTACACTCAACGCACTGACCAATACAGCCACAACGTGACCCTCCCAACTCCTCCACTCAACGCATTGACCAATACAGCCACAACGTGACCCTCCCAACTCCTACACTCAACGCACTGACCAATACAGCCACAACGTGACCCTCCCGACTCCTTCACTCAAGGCACTGACCAATACAGCCACAACGTGACCCTCCCAACTCCTCCACACAATGCACTGACCAATACAGCCACAACGTGACCCTCCCAACTCCTACACTCAACGCACTGACCGATACAGACACAACGTGACCCTCCCGACTCCTACATTCAACGCACTGACCAATACAGCCACAACGTGACCCTCCCAACTCCTACACTCAACGCACTGACCAATACAGCCACAACGTGACACTCCCAACTCCTACACTCAACGCACTGACCAATACAGCCACAACGTGACCTCCCAACTCCTACACTCAACACACTGACCAATACAGCCACAACGTGACCCTCCCAACTCCAACACTCAACACACTAACCGAAACAGCCACAACGTGACCTCCCAACTCCGACACTCAACGCACTGACCAATACAGCCACAACGTGACCCTCCCAACTCCTACACTCAACACACTGACCAATACAGCCACAACGTGACCCTCCCAACTCCTACACTCAACACACTGACCAATACAGCCACAACGTGACCCTCCCAATGCCTACTCACAACACACTGACCAATACAGCCACAACGTGACCCTCCCAACCCCTACACCCAACACACTGACCGATACAGTCACAACGTGACCACCCAACCCCTACACTCAACACACTGACCAATACAGCCACAACGTGACCTCCCATCTCCTACACTCAACGCACTGACCAATACAGCCACAACGTGACCCGCCCAACTCCGACACTCAATGCACTGACCGATACAGACACAACGTGACCCTCCCAACTCCTACACTCAACACACTGACCAATACAGTCACAACGTGACCTCCCAACCCCTACACTCAACGCACTGACCGATACAGCCACAACGTGACCCTCCCAACTCCTACACTCAACACACTGACCAATACAGCCACAACGTGACCCTCCCAACACCTACACTCAACACACTGACCAATACAGCCACAACGTGACCCTCCCAACTCCTACACTCAACGCACTGACCGATACAGCCACAATACAGCCACAACGTGACCTCCCAACCCCTGCACTCAACAAACTGACCAATACAGTCACAACGTGACCTCCCAACCCCTGCACTCAACACACTGACCAATACAGCCACAACGTGACCTCCCAACCCCTACACTCAACGCACTGACCGATACAGCCACAACGTGACCTCCCAACTCCTCCACTCAATGCACTGACCAATACAGCCACAACGTGACCTCCCAACTCCTACACTCAACACACTGACCAATACAGCCACAACGTGACCCTCCCAACCCCTGCACTCAACGCACTGACCAATACAGCCACAACGTGACGTCCCAACCCCTACACTCAACGCACTGACCGATACAGCCACAACGTGACCTCCCAACTCCTCCACTCAACGCACTGACCAATACAGCCACAACGTGACCCTCCCAACCCCTACACTCAACGCACTGACCAATACAGCAACAACGTGATCCTCCCAACCCCTACACTCAACGCACTGACCAATACAGCCACAACGTGACCCTCCCAACTCCTACACTCAAGGCACTGACCAATACAGCCACAACGTGACCCTCCCAACTCCTACACTCAACACACTGACCGATACAGCCACAACGTGACCCTCCCAAATCCTCCACTCAACACACTGACCAATACAGCCACAACGTGACCCTCCCAACTCCTACACTCAACACACTGACCGATACAGCCACAACGTGACCCTCCCAACTCCTCCACTCAACACACTGACCAATACAGCCACAACGTGACCCTCCCAACTCCTACACTCAACGCACTGACCAATACAGCCACAACGTGACACTCCCAACTCCTACACTCAACGCACTGACCAATACAGCCACAACGTGACCTCCCAACTCCTACACTCAACACACTGACCAATACAGCCACAACGTGACCCTCCCAACTCCAACACTCAACACACTAACCGAAACAGCCACAACGTGACCTCCCAACTCCGACACTCAACGCACTGACCAATACAGCCACAACGTGACCCTCCCAACTCCTACACTCAACACACTGACCGATACAGCCACAACGTGACCCTCCCAACTCCTACACTCAACACACTGACCAATACAGCCACAACGTGACCCTCCCAATGCCTACTCACAACACACTGACCAATACAGCCACAACGTGACCCTCCCAACCCCTACACCCAACACACTGACCGATACAGTCACAACGTGACCACCCAACCCCTACACTCAACACACTGACCAATACAGCCACAACGTGACCTCCCATCTCCTACACTCAACGCACTGACCAATACAGCCACAACGTGACCCGCCCAACTCCGACACTCAATGCACTGACCGATACAGACACAACGTGACCCTCCCAACTCCTACACTCAACACACTGACCAATACAGTCACAACGTGACCTCCCAACCCCTACACTCAACGCACTGACCGATACAGCCACAACGTGACCCTCCCAACTCCTACACTCAACACACTGACCAATACAGCCACAACGTGACCCTCCCAACACCTACACTCAACACACTGACCAATACAGCCACAACGTGACCCTCCCAACTCCTACACTCAACGCACTGACCGATACAGCCACAATACAGCCACAACGTGACCTCCCAACCCCTGCACTCAACAAACTGACCAATACAGTCACAACGTGACCTCCCAACCCCTGCACTCAACACACTGACCAATACAGCCACAACGTGACCTCCCAACCCCTACACTCAACGCACTGACCGATACAGCCACAACGTGACCTCCCAACTCCTCCACTCAATGCACTGACCAATACAGCCACAACGTGACCTCCCAACTCCTACACTCAACACACTGACCAATACAGCCACAACGTGACCCTCCCAACCCCTGCACTCAACGCACTGACCAATACAGCCACAACGTGACGTCCCAACCCCTACACTCAACGCACTGACCGATACAGCCACAACGTGACCTCCCAACTCCTCCACTCAACGCACTGACCAATACAGCCACAACGTGACCCTCCCAACCCCTACACTCAACGCACTGACCAATACAGCAACAACGTGATCCTCCCAACCCCTACACTCAACGCACTGACCAATACAGCCACAACGTGACCCTCCCAACTCCTACACTCAAGGCACTGACCAATACAGCCACAACGTGACCCTCCCAACTCCTACACTCAACACACTGACCGATACAGCCACAACGTGACCCTCCCAAATCCTCCACTCAACACACTGACCAATACAGCCACAACGTGACCCTCCCAACTCCTACACTCAACACACTGACCGATACAGCCACAACGTGACCCTCCCAACTCCTCCACTCAACACACTGACCAATACAGCCACAACGTGACCCTCCCAACTCCTCCACTCAACACACTGACCAATACAGCCACAACGTGACCCTCCCAACTCCTACACTCAACGCACTGACCAATACAGCCACAACGTTACCCTCCCAACTCCTACACTCAACGCACTGACCAATACAGCCACAACGTGACCCTCCCAACTCCTACACTCAACGCACTGACCGATACCGACACAACGTGACCCTCCCGACTCCTACATTCAACACACTGACCAATACAGCCACAACGTGACCCTCACAACTCCTACACTCAACGCCCTGACCAATACAGCCACAACGTGACCCTCCCAACTCCTACACTCAATGCACTTACCGATACAGCCACAACGTGACCTCCCAACTCCTACACTCAACGCACTGACCGATACAGCCACAACGTGACCCTCCCAACTCCTCCACTCAACACACTGACCAATACAGCCACAACGTAGCCCTCCCAACTCGTACACTCAACGCACTGACCAATTCAGCCACAACGTGACCCTCCCAACTCCTACACACAACGCACTGACCGATTCAGCCACAACGTGACCTCCCAACTCCTACACTCAACGCACTGACCGATTCAGCCACAACGTGACCTCCCAACTCCTACACTCAACACACTGACCAATACAGCCACAACGTAACCTTCCAACTCCTACACTCAACGCACTGACCAATACAGCGACAACGTGACCTCCCAACTCCTACACTTAACGCTCTGACCATTACAGCCACAATGTGACCTCCCAACTCCTACACTCAACGCACTGACCGATGCAGACACAACGTGACCCTCCCCACCCCTACACTCAACGCACTGACCAATACAGCCACAACGTGACCTCCCAAGTCCTACACTCAACACACTGACCAATACAGCCACAACGTGAACCTCCCAACTCCTACACTCAACGCACTGACCAATACAGCCACAACGTGACCCTCCCAACCCCTACACTCAACACACTGACCGATACAGACACAACGTGGCCCTCCCAACTCCTACACTCAACACCCTGACCGATACAGCCACAACGTGACCCTCCCAACTCCCACACTCAACGCACTGACCAATACAGACACAACGTGACCCTCCCAACTCCTACACTCAACGCACTGACCAATACAGCCACAACGTGACCTCCCAACTCCTACACTCAACAAACTGACCGATACAGTCACAACGTGACCCTCCCAACTCCTACACTCAACACACTGACCAATACAGTCACAACGTGACCCTCCCAACTCCTACACTCAACACACTGACCGATACAGCCACAACGTGAGCCTCCCAACTCCTACACTCAACGCACTGACCAATACAGCCACAACGTGACCTCCCAACTCCTACACTCAACGCACTGACCAATACACCCACAACGCGACCTCCCAACTCCTACACTAAACACACTGACCAATACAGCCACAACGCGACCTCCCAACTCCTACACTCAACACACTGACCAATACAGCCACAACGTGACCCTCCCAACTCCTACACTCAACGCACTGACCAATACAGCCACAACGTGACCCTCCCACCTCCTACACTCAACACACTGACCAATACAGCCACAACGTGACCCTCCCAACTCCTACACTCAACACACTGACCAATACAGCCACAACGTGACCCTCCCAACTCCTACACTCAACACACTGACTGATACAGCCACAACGTGACCCTCCCATCTCCTACACTCAACGCACTGACCAATACAGACACAACGTGACCTCCCAACTCCTACACTCAACACACTGACCAATACAGTCACAACGTGACCCTCCCAACTCCTACACTCAACACACTGACCGACACAGCCACAACATGACCCTCCCAACTCCTACACTCAACACACTGACCAATACAGCCACAACGTGACCTCCCAACCCCGACACTCAACGCACTGACCAATACAGCAACAACGTGACCCTCCCAACCCCTACACTCAACACACTGACCAATACAGCCACAACGTGACCTCCCAACTCCTACACTCAACGCACTGACCGATACAGTCACAACGTGACCCTCCCAACCCCTACACTCAACACACTGACCAATACAGCCACAACGTGACCTCCCAACTCCTACACTCAACGCACTGACCAATACAGCCTCAACGTGACCCTCCCAACCCCTACACGCAACGCACTGACCGATACAGCCACAACGTTACCCTCCCAACTCCTACACTCAACGCACTGACCGATACAGCCACAATACTGCCACAACGTGACCCTCCCAACTCCTACACTCAACGCACTGACCGATACAGCCACAACGTGACCTCCCAACTCCTACACTCAACACACTGACCAATACAGTCACAACGTGACCCTCCCAACTCCTACACTCAACACACTGACCGATACAGCCACAACGTGACCTCCCAACTCCTACACTCAACGCACTGACCGATACAGACACAACGTGACTCTCCCAACTCCTACACTCAACACACTGACCAATACAGCCACAACGTGACCTCCGCACTCCGACACTCAACGCACTGACCAATACAGCCACAACGTGACCTCCGCACTCCGACACTCAACGCACTGAACAATACAGCCACAACGTGACCTCCCAACTCCTACACTCAACGCACTGACCGATACAGTCACAACGTGACCCTCCCAACTCCTACACTCAACACACTGACCAATACAGTCACAACGTGACCCTCCCAACTCCTACACTCAACACACTGACCGATACAGCCACAACGTGACCCTCCCAACTCCTACACTCAACGCACTGACCAATACAGCCACAACGTGACCCTCCCAACTCCTACACTCAACACACTGACCAATACAGCCACAACGTGACCCTCCCACCTCCTACACTCAACACACTGACCAATACAGCCACAACGTGACCCTCCCAACTCCTACACTCAACGCACTGACCAATACAGCCACAACGTGACCCTCCCAACTCCTACACACAACACACTGACCGATACAGCCACAACGTGACCCTCCCAACTCCCACACTCAACACGCTGACCGATACAGCCACAACGTGACCCTCCCAACTCCTACACTCAACACACTGACCAATACAGCCACAACGTGACCCTCCCAACACCTACACTCAACGCACTGACCAATACAGCTACAACGTGACCCTCCCAACTCCTACACTCAAAACACTGACCAATACAGCCACAACGTGACCCTCCCAACCCCTACACTCAACACACTGACCGATACAGCCACAACGTGACCTCCCAACTCCTACACTCAACGCACTGACCGATACAGTCACAACATGACCTTCCAACTCCTACACTTAACGCACTGACCAATACCGCCACAACATGACCTTCCAACTCCTACACTTAACGCACTGACCAATACAGCCACAACGTGACCTCCCAACACCTACACTCAACACACTGACCAATACAGCCACAACGTGACCTCCCAACTCCTACACTCAACGCACTGACCGATACAGCCACAACGTGACCTCCCAACACCTACACTCAACGCACTGACCGATACAGTCACAACGTGACCCTCCCAACCCCTACACTCAACACACTGACCAATACAGCCACAACGTGACCTCCCAACGCCTACACTCAACGCACTGACCAATACAGCCTCAACGTGACCCTCCCAACCCCTACACTCAACGCACTGACCGATACAGACACAACGTGACCCTCCCAACTCCTACACTCAACACACTGACCAATACAGCCACAACGTGACCTCCCAACCACGACACTCAACGCACTGACCAATACAGCCTCAACGTGACCCTCCCAACCCCTACACTCCACGCACTGACCAATACAGCCACAACGTGAACTCCCAACTCCTACACTCAACACACTGACCGATACAGCCACAACGTGACCCTCCCATCTCCTACACTCAACGCACTGACCAATACAGACACAACGTGACCTCCCAACTCCTACACTCAACACACTGACCAATACAGTCACAACGTGACCCTCCCAACACCTACACTCAACACACTGACCGATACAGCCACAACGTGACCCTCCCAACTCCTACACTCAACACACTGACCAATACAGCCACAACGTGACCTCCCAACCACGACACTCAACGCACTGACCAATACAGCAACAACGTGACCCTCCCAACCCCTACACTCAACGCACTGACCAATACAGCCACAACGTGACCTCCCAACTCCTACACTCAACGCACTGACCGATACAGTCACAACGTGACCCTCCCAACCCCTACACTCAACACACTGACCAATACAGCCACAACGTGACCTCCCAACTCCTACACTCAACGCACTGACCAATACAGCCTCAACGTGACCCTCCCAACCCCTACACTCAACGCACTGACCGATACAGCCACAACGTGACCCTCCCAACTCCTACACTCAACGCACTGACCGATACAGCCACAATACTGCCACAACGTGACCCTCCCAACTCCTACACTCAACGCACTGTCCGATACAGCCACAACGTGACCTCCCAACTCCTACACTCAACACACTTACCAATACAGTCACAACGTGACCCTCCCAACTCCTACACTCAACACACTGACCGATACAGCCACAACGTGACCTCCGCACTCCTACACTCAACGCACTGAACAATACAGCCACAACGTGACCTCCCAACTCCTACACTCAACGCACTGACCGATACAGTCACAACGTGACCCTCCCAACTCCTACACTCAACACACTGACTAATACAGTCACAACGTGACCCTCCCAACTCCTACACTCAACACACTGACCGATACAGCCACAACGTGACCCTCCCAACTCCTACACTCAACGCACTGAACATTACAGCCACAACGTGACCTCCCAACTCCTACACTCAACGCACTGACCAATACAGCCACAACGTGACCCTCCCAACTCCTACACTCAACACACTGACCAATACAGCCACAACGTGACCCTCCCAACTCCTACACTCAACGCACTGACCAATACAGCCACAACGTGACCTTCCAACTCCTACACTCAACGCACTGACCGATACAGCCACAACGTGACCTCCCAACTCCTACACTCAACGCACTGACCAATACAGCCACAACGTGACCCTCCCACCTCCTACACTCAACACACTGACCAATACAGCCACAACGTGACCCTCCCAACTCCTACACTCAACGCACTGACCAATACAGCCACAACGTGACCTCTGCACTCCTACACTCAACGCACTGACCAATACAGCCACAACGTGACCCTCCCACCTCCTACACTCAACACACTGACCAATACAGCCACAACGTGACCCTCCCAACTCCTACACTCAACGCACTGAACAATACAGCCACAACGTGACCTCCCAACTCCTACACTCAACGCACTGACCGAAACAGTCACAACGTGACCCTCCCAACTCCTACACTCAACACACTGACCAATACAGTCACAACGTGACCCTCCCAACTCCTACACTCAACACACTGACCGATACAGCCACAACGTGACCCTCCCAACTCCTACACTCAACGCACTGACCAATACAGCCACAACGTGACCCTCCCAACTCCTACACCCAACACACTGACCGATACAGCCACAACGTGACCCTCCCAACTCCTACACTCAACGCACTGACCAATACAGCCACAACGCGACCTCCCAACTCCTACACTAAACACACTGACCGATACAGCCACAACGTGACCTCTGCACTCCTACACTCAACGCACTGACCAATACAGCCACAACGTGACCCTCCCACCTCCTCCACTCAACACACTGACCAATACAGCCACAACGTGACCCTCCCGACTCCTACACTCAACGCACTGACCAATACAGCCACAACGTGACCCTCCCAACTCCTACACTCAACGCACTGACCAATACAGCCACAACGTGACCCTCCCAACTCCTACACACAACACACTGACCGATACAGCCACAACGTGACCCTCCCAACTCCCACACTCAACACGCTGACCGATACAGCCACAACGTGACCCTCCCAACTCCTACACTCAACACACTGACCAATACAGCCACAACGTGACCCTCCCAACACCTACACTCAACGCACTGACCAATACAGCTACAACGTGACCCTCCCAACTCCTACACTCAAAACACTGACCAATACAGCCACAACGTGACCCTCCCAACCCCTACACTCAACACACTGACCGATACAGCCACAACGTGACCTCCCAACTCCTACACTCAACGCACTGACCGATACAGTCACAACATGACCTTCCAACTCCTACACTTAACGCACTGACCAATACCGCCACAACATGACCTTCCAACTCCTACACTTAACGCACTGACCAATACAGCCACAACGTGACCTCCCAACACCTACACTCAACACACTGACCAATACAGCCACAACGTGACCTCCCAACTCCTACACTCAACGCACTGACCGATACAGCCACAACGTGACCTCCCAACACCTACACTCAACGCACTGACCGATACAGTCACAACGTGACCCTCCCAACCCCTACACTCAACACACTGACCAATACAGCCACAACGTGACCTCCCAACGCCTACACTCAACGCACTGACCAATACAGCCTCAACGTGACCCTCCCAACCCCTACACTCAACGCACTGACCGATACAGACACAACGTGACCCTCCCAACTCCTACACTCAACACACTGACCAATACAGCCACAACGTGACCTCCCAACCACGACACTCAACGCACTGACCAATACAGCCTCAACGTGACCCTCCCAACCCCTACACTCCACGCACTGACCAATACAGCCACAACGTGACCTCCCAACTCCTACACTCAACACACTGACCGATACAGCCACAACGTGACCCTCCCATCTCCTACACTCAACGCACTGACCAATACAGACACAACGTGACCTCCCAACTCCTACACTCAACACACTGACCAATACAGTCACAACGTGACCCTCCCAACACCTACACTCAACACACTGACCGATACAGCCACAACGTGACCCTCCCAACTCCTACACTCAACACACTGACCAATACAGCCACAACGTGACCTCCCAACCACGACACTCAACGCACTGACCAATACAGCAACAACGTGACCCTCCCAACCCCTACACTCAACGCACTGACCAATACAGCCACAACGTGACCTCCCAACTCCTACACTCAACGCACTGACCGATACAGTCACAACGTGACCCTCCCAACCCCTACACTCAACACACTGACCAATACAGCCACAACGTGACCTCCCAACTCCTACACTCAACGCACTGACCAATACAGCCTCAACGTGACCCTCCCAACCCCTACACTCAACGCACTGACCGATACAGCCACAACGTGACCCTCCCAACTCCTACACTCAACGCACTGACCGATACAGCCACAATACTGCCACAACGTGACCCTCCCAACTCCTACACTCAACGCACTGTCCGATACAGCCACAACGTGACCTCCCAACTCCTACACTCAACACACTTACCAATACAGTCACAACGTGACCCTCCCAACTCCTACACTCAACACACTGACCGATACAGCCACAACGTGACCTCCGCACTCCTACACTCAACGCACTGAACAATACAGCCACAACGTGACCTCCCAACTCCTACACTCAACGCACTGACCGATACAGTCACAACGTGACCCTCCCAACTCCTACACTCAACACACTGACTAATACAGTCACAACGTGACCCTCCCAACTCCTACACTCAACACACTGACCGATACAGCCACAACGTGACCCTCCCAACTCCTACACTCAACGCACTGAACATTACAGCCACAACGTGACCTTCCAACTCCTACACTCAACGCACTGACCGATACAGCCACAACGTGACCTCCCAACTCCTACACTCAACGCACTGACCAATACAGCCACAACGTGACCCTCCCACCTCCTACACTCAACACACTGACCAATACAGCCACAACGTGACCCTCCCAACTCCTACACTCAACGCACTGACCAATACAGCCACAACGTGACCTCTGCACTCCTACACTCAACGCACTGACCAATACAGCCACAACGTGACCCTCCCACCTCCTACACTCAACACACTGACCAATACAGCCACAACGTGACCCTCCCAACTCCTACACTCAACGCACTGAACAATACAGCCACAACGTGACCTCCCAACTCCTACACTCAACGCACTGACCGAAACAGTCACAACGTGACCCTCCCAACTCCTACACTCAACACACTGACCAATACAGTCACAACGTGACCCTCCCAACTCCTACACTCAACACACTGACCGATACAGCCACAACGTGACCCTCCCAACTCCTACACTCAACGCACTGACCAATACAGCCACAACGTGACCCTCCCAACTCCTACACCCAACACACTGACCGATACAGCCACAACGTGACCCTCCCAACTCCTACACTCAACGCACTGACCAATACAGCCACAACGCGACCTCCCAACTCCTACACTAAACACACTGACCGATACAGCCACAACGTGACCTCTGCACTCCTACACTCAACGCACTGACCAATACAGCCACAACGTGACCCTCCCACCTCCTCCACTCAACACACTGACCAATACAGCCACAACGTGACCCTCCCGACTCCTACACTCAACGCACTGACCAATACAGTCACAACGTGACCCTCCCAACTCCTACACTCAACGCACTGACCAATACAGCCACAACGTGACCCTCCCACCTCCTACACTCAACACACTGACCAATACAGCCACAACGTGACCCTCCCAACTCCTACACTCAACGCACTGACCAATACAGCAACAACGTGACCCTCCCAACTCCTACACACAACACACTGACCGATACAGCCACAACGTGACCCTCCCAACTCCCACACTCAACACGCTGACCGATACAGCCACAACGTGACCCTCCCAACTCCTACACTCAACGCACTGACCAATACAGCCACAACGTGACCCTCCCAACTCCTACACTCAACACACTGACCAATACAGCCACAACGTGACCCTCCCAACCCCTCCACTCAACACACTGACCGATACAGCCACAACGTGACCCTCCCAACTCCTACACTCAACGCACTGACCGATACAGACACAACGTGACCCTCCCAACTCCTACACTCAACACACTGACCAATACAGCCACAACGTGACCGTCCCAACCCCTACACTCAACACACTGACCGATACAGCCACAACGTGACCCTCCCAACTCCTACACTCAACACACTGACCAATGCAGCCACAACGTGACCCTCCCAACACCTACACTCAACGCACTGACCGATTCAGCCACAACGTGACCCTCCCAACTCCTACACTCAACGCACTGACCAATACTGCCACACGTGACCCTCCCAACTCCTACACTCAACGCACTGACCGATACAGCCACAACGTGACCTCCCAACTCCTACACTCAACACACTGACCGATACAGACACAACGTGACCCTCCCATCTCCTACCCTCAACGCACTGACCAATACAGACACAACGTGACCTCCCAACTCCTACACTCAACACACTGACCAATACAGTCACAACGTGACCCTCCCAACTACTACACTCAACACACTGAACGATACAGACACAACGTGACCCTCCCAACCACTACACTCAACACACTGACCGATACAGCCACAACGTGACCCTCCCAACTCCTACACTCAACAAACTGACCGATACAGACCCAACGTGACCTCCCAACCACTACACTCAACGCACTGACCAATACAGCCACAACGTGACCTCCCAACTCCTACACTCAACACACTGACCGATACAGCCACAACGTGACCCTCCCATCTCCTACACTCAACGCACTGACCAATACAGACACAACGTGACCTCCCAACTCCTACACTCAACACACTGACCAATACAGTCACAACGTGACCCTCCCAACTCCTACACTCAACACACTGACCGACACAGCCACAACGTGACCCTCCCAACTCCTACACTCAACACACTGACCAATACAGCCACAACGTGACCCTCCCAACCCCGACACTCAACGCACTGACCAATACAGCAACAACGTGACCCTCCCAACCCCTACACTCAACGCACTGACCAATACAGCCACAACGTGACCTCCCAACTCCTACACTCAACGCACTGACCGATACAGTCACAACGTGACCCTCCCAACTCCTACACTCAACACACTGACCAATACAGCCACAACGTGACCTCCCAACTCCTACACTCAACACACTGACCAATACAGTCACAACGTGACCCTCCCAACTCCTACACTCAACGCACTGACCGATACAGCCACAACGTGACCCTCCCAACTCCTACACTCAACGCACTGACCAATACAGTCACAACGTGACCTCCCAACTCCTACACTCAACGCACTGACCAATACAGCCACAACGTGACCCTCCCAACTCCTACACTAAACACACTGACCAATACAGCCACAACGTGACCTCTGCACTCCTACACTCAACGCACTGACCAATACAGCCACAACGTGACCCTCCCACCTCCTACACTCAACGCACTGACCAATACAGCCACAACGTGACCCTCCCAACTCCTACACTCAACGCACTGACCAATACAGCAACAACGTGACCCTCCCAACTCCTACACACAATACACTGACCGATACAGCCACAACGTGACCCTCCCAACTCCCACACTCAACACGCTGACCAATACAGCCACAACGTGACCCTCCCAACTCCTACACTCAACACACTGACCAATACAGCCACAACGTGACCCTCCCAACTCCTCCACTCAACACACTGACCAATACAGCCACAACGTGACCCTCCCAACTCCTACACTCAACACACTGACCAATACAGCCACAACGCGACCCTCCCAACCCCTACACTCAACACAATGACCGATACAGCCACAACGTGACCTCCCAACTCCTACACTCAACGCACTGACCGATACAGTCACAACATGACCTTCCAACTCCTACACTTAACGCACTGACCAATACCGCCACAACATGACCTTCCAACTCCTACACTTAACGCACTGACCGATACAGCCACAACGTGACCTCCCAACTCCTACACTCAACGCACTGACCAATACAGCCACAACGTGACCTCCCAACTCCTACACTCAACGCACTGACCGATACAGCCACAACGTGACCTCCCAACTCCTACACTCAACGCACTGACCAATACAGCCACAACGTGACCTCCCAACTCCTACACTCAACGCACTGACCGATGCAGTCACAACGTGACCCTCCCAACCCCTACACTCAACACACTGACCAATACAGCCACAACGTGACCTCCCAACGCCTACACTCAACGCACTGACCAATACAGCCTCAACGTGACCCTCCCAACCCCTACACTCAACACACTGACCAATACAGCCACAACGTGACCCTCCCAACTGCTACACTCAACGCACTGACCAATACAGCCACAACGTGACCTCTGCACTCCTACACTCAACGCACTGACCAATCCAGCCACAACGTGACCCTCCCACCTCCTACACTCAACACACTGACCAATACAGCCACAACGTGACCCTCCCAACTCCTACACTCAACGCACTGAACAATACAGCCACAACGTGACCTCCCAACTCCTACACTCAACGCACTGACCGATACAGTCACAACGTGACCCTCCCAACTCCTACACTCAACACACTGACCAATACAGTCACAACGTGACCCTCCCAACTCCTACACTCAACACACTGACCGATACAGCCACAACGTGACCCTCCCAACTCCTACACTCAACGCACTGACCAATACAGATACAACGTGACCCTCCCAACTCCTACACTCAACGCACTGACCAATACAGCCACAACGTGACCCTCCCAACTCCTACACCCAACACACTGACCGATACAGCCACAACGTGACCCTCCCAACTCCTACACTCAACGCACTGACCAATACAGCCACAACGCGACCTCCCAACTCCTACACTAAACACACTGACCGATACAGCCACAACGTGACCTCTGCACTCCTACACTCAACGCACTGACCAATACAGCCACAACGTGACCCTCCCACCTCCTACACTCAACACACTGACCAATACAGCCACAACGTGACCCTCCCAACTCCTACACTCAACTCACTGACCAATACAGTCACAACGTGACCCTCCCAACTCCTACACTCAACGCACTGACCAATACAGCCACAACGTGACCCTCCCACCTCCTACACTCAACACACTGACCAATACAGACACAACGTGACCCTCCCAACTCCTACACTCAACGCACTGACCGATACAGCCACAACGTGACCCTCCCAACTCCTACACTCAACGCACTGACCAATACAGCAACAACGTGACCCTCCCAACTCCTACACACAGCACACTGACCGATACAGCCACAACGTGACCCTCCCAACTCCCACACTCAACACGCTGACCGATACAGCCACAACGTGACCCTCCCAACTCCTACACTCAACACACTGACCAATACAGCCACAACGTGACCCTCCCAACTCCTACACTCAACACACTGACCAATACAGCCACAACGTGACCCTCCCAACCCCTACACTCAACACACTGACCGATACAGCCACATCGTGACCCTCCCAACTCCTACACTCAACACACTGACCAATACAGCCACAACGTGACCCTCCCAACACCTACACTCAACACACTGACCGATACAGCCACAACGTGACCCTCCCAACTCCTACACTCAACACACTGACCAATACAGCCACAACGTGACCCTCCCAACACCTACACTCAACGCACTGACCAATACTGCCACACGTGACCCTCCCAACTCCTACACTCAACGCACTGACCGATACAGCCACAACGTGACCTCCCAACTCCTACACTCAACACACTAACCGATACAGACACAACGTGACCCTCCCATCTCCTACACTCAACGCACTGACCAATACAGACACAACGTGACCTCCCAACTCCTACACTCAACACACTGACCAATACAGTCACAACGTGACCCTCCCAACTACTACACTCAACACACTGAACAATACAGACACAACGTGACCCTCCCAACCACGACACTCAACACACTGACCGATACAGCCACAACGTGACCCTCCCAACTCCTACACTCAACAAACTGACCGATACAGACCCAACGTGACCTCCCAACCACCACACTCAACGCACTGACCAATACAGCCACAACCTGACCTCCCAACTCCTACACTCAACACACTGACCGATACAGCCACAACGTGACCCTCCCATCTCCTACACTCAACGCACTGACCAATACAGACACAACGTGACCTCCCAACTCCTACACTCAACACACTGACCAATACAGTCACAACGTGACCCTCCCAACTCCTACACTCAACACACTGACCGACACAGCCACAACATGACCCTCCCAACTCCTACACTCAACACACTGACCAATACAGCCACAACGTGACCTCCCAACCCCGACACTCAACGCACTGACCAATACAGCAACAACGTGACCCTCCCAACCCCTACACTCAACGCACTGACCAATACAGCCACAACGTGACCTCCCAACTCCTACACTCAACGCACTGACCGATACAGTCACAACGTGACCCTCCCAACTCCTACACTCAACACACTGACCAATACAGCCACAACGTGACCTCCCAACTCCTACACTCAACGCACTGACCAATACAGCCTCAACGTGACCCTCCCAACCCCTACACTCAACGCACTGACCGATACAGCCACAACGTGACCCTCCCAACTCCTACACTCAACGCACTGACCGATACAGCCACAATACTGCCACAACGTGACCCTCCCAACTCCTACACTCAACGCACTGACCGATACAGACACAACGTGACCTCCCAACTCCTACACTCAACACACTGACCAATACAGTCACAACGTGACCCTCCCAACTCCTACACTCAACGCACTGACCAATACAGCCACAACGTGACCCTCCCAACTCCTACACTCAACACACTGACCGATACAGCCACAACGTGACCCTCCCAACTCCTACACTCAACGCACTGAACAATACAGCCACAACGTGACCTCCCAACTCCTACACTCAACGCACTGACCGATACAGTCACAACGTGACCCTCCCAACTCCTACACTCAACACACTGACCAATACAGTCACAACGTGACCCTCCCAACTCCTACACTCAACACACTGACCGATACAGCCACAACGTGACCCTCCCAACTCCTACACTCAACGCACTGACCAATACAGTCACAACGTGACCTCCCAACTCCTACACTCAACGCACTGACCAATACAGCCACAACGTGACCCTCCCAACTCCTACACTAAACACACTGACCAATACAGCCACAACGTGACCTCTGCACTCCTACACTCAACGCACTGACCAATACAGCCACAACGTGACCCTCCCACCTCCTACACTCAACACACTGACCAATACAGCCACAACGTGACCCTCCCAACTCCTACACTCAACGCACTGACCAATACAGCAACAACGTGACCCTCCCAACTCCTACACACAACACACTGACCGATACAGCCACAACGTGACCCTCCCAACTCCCACACTCAACACGCTGACCGATACAGCCACAACGTGACCCTCCCAACTCCGACACTCAACACACTGACCAATACAGCCACAACGTGACCCTCCCAACTCCTCCACTCAACACACTGACCAATACAGCCACAACGTGACCCTCCCAACTCCTACACTCAACACACTGACTAATACAGCCACAACGCGACCCTCCCAACCCCTACACTCAACACACTGACCGATACAGCCACAACGTGACCTCCCAACTCCTACACTCAACGCACTGACCGATACAGTCACAACATGACCTTCCAACTCCTACACTTAACGCACTGACCAATACCGCCACAACATGACCTTCCAACTCCTACACTTAACGCACTGACCGATACAGCCACAACGTGACCTCCCAACTCCTACACTCAACGCACTGACCAATACAGCCACAACGTGACCTCACAACTCCTACACTCAACGCACTGACCGATACAGCCACAACGTGACCTCCCAACTCCTACACTCAACGCACTGACCAATACAGCCACAACGTGACCTCCCAACTCCTACACTCAACGCACTGAGCGATACAGTCACAACGTGACCCTCCCAACCCCTACACTCAACACACTGACCAATACAGCCACAACGTGACCTCCCAACCCCGACACTCAACACACTGACCGATACAGCCACAACGTGACCCTCCCAACTCCTACACTCAACGCACTGACCGATACAGCCACAATACTGCCACACGTGACCCACCCAACTCCTACACTCAACGCACTGACCGATACAGCCACAACGTGACCTCCCAACTCCTACACTCAACACACTGACCGATACAGACACAACGTGACCCTCCCATCTCCTACACTCAACGCACTGACCAATACAGACACAACGTGACCCTCCCGACTAATACACTCAACACACTGACCAATACAGCCACAACGTGACCTCCCAACTCCTACACTCAATGCACTGACCGATACAGCCACAACGTGACCCTCCCAACTCCTACACTCAACGCACTGACCAATACAGCCACAACGTGACCCTCCCAACTCCTGCACTCAACGCACTGACCGATACAGCCACAACGTGACCTCCCAACTCCTACACTCAACGCACTGAACAATACAGCCACAATGTGACCCTCCCAACTCCTACACTCAACACACTGACCGATACAGCCACAACGTGACCCTCCCAACTCCTACACTCAACGCACTGACCAATACAGCCACAACGTGACCCTCCCAACTCCTACACACAACGCACTGACCGATTCAGCCACAACGTGACCTCCCAACTCCTACACTCAACGTACTGACCAATACAGCCACAACGTGACCGTCCCAACTCCTACACTCAACGCACTGACCGATTCAGCCACAACGTGACCTCCCAACTCCTACACTCAACACACTGACCAATACAGCCACAACGTGACCTTCCAACTCCTACACTCAACACACTGACCAATACAGCCAGAACGTGACCCTCCCAACTCCTACACTCAACACACTGACCGATACAGCCACAACGTGACCTCCCAACTCCTACACTCAACGCACTGACCAATACAGCCACAACGTGACCTCCCAACTCCTGCACTCAACGCACTGACCGATACAGCCACAACGTGACCCTCCCGACTCCTTCACTCAACGCACTGACCAATACAGCCACAACGTGACCTCCCAACTCCTACACTCAATGCACTGACCGATACAGACACAACGTGACCCTCCCGACTCCTACATTCAACGCACTGACCATACAGCCACAACGTGACCCTCCCAACTCCTACACTCAACGCACTGACCGATACAGCCACAACGTGACCTCCCAACTCCGACACCCAACGCACTGACCGATACAGCCACAACGTGACCTCCCAACTCCTACACTCTACACACTGACCAATCCAGCCACAACGTCATCCTCCCAACTCCTCCACTCAACGCACTGACCGATTCAGCCACAACGTGACCTCCCAACTCCTACACTCAACGTACTGACCAATACAGCCACAACGTGACCGTCCCAACTTCTACACTCAACGCACTGACCGATACAGCCACAACGTGACCCTCCCAACTCCTACACTCAACACACTGACCAATACAGCCACAACGTGACCCTCCCAACTCCTACACTCAACGCACTGACCGATACAGCCACAACGTGACCGTCCGAACTCCTACACTCAACGCACTGATCAATACAGCCACAACGTGACCCTCCCAACTCCTACACTCAACGCACTGACCGATACAGCCACAACGTGACCGTCCCAACTCCTACACTCAACACACTGACCAATACAGACACAACGTAACCTTCCAACTCCTACACTCAACACACTGACCAATACAGCCACAACGTGACCCTCCCAACTCCTACACTCAACGCACTGACCAATACAGCCACAACGTGACCCTCCCAACTCCTACACACAACGCACTGACCGATTCAGCCACAACGTGACCTCCCAACTCCTACACTCAACGTACTGACCAATACAGTCACAACGTGACCCTCCCAACTCCTACACTCAACACACTGACCGATACAGCCACAACGTGACCCTCCCAACTCCTACACTCAACACACTGACCAATACAGCCACAACGTGACCTCCCAACCACGACACTCAACGCACTGACCAATACAGCAACAACGTGACCCTCCCAACCCCTACACTCAACGCACTGACCAATACAGCCACAACGTGACCTCCCAACTCCTACACTCAACGCACTGACCGATACAGTCACAACGTGACCCTCCCAACCCCTACACTCAACACACTGACCAATACAGCCACAACGTGACCTCCCAACTCCTACACTCAACGCACTGACCAATACAGCCTCAACGTGACCCTCCCAACCCCTACACTCAACGCACTGACCGATACAGCCACAACGTGACCCTCCCAACTCCTACACTCAACGCACTGACCGATACAGCCACAATACTGCCACAACGTGACCCTCCCAACTCCTACACTCAACGCACTGACCGATACAGCCACAACGTGACCTCCCAACTCCTACACTCAACACACTGACCAATACAGTCACAACGTGACCCTCCCAACTCCTACACTCAACACACTGACCGATACAGCCACAACGTGACCCTCCCAACTCCTACACTCAACACACTGACCATACAGCCACAACGTGACCTCCCAACTCCTACACTCAACGCACTGACCGATACAGACACAACGTGACCCTCCCGACTCCTACATTCAACGCACTGACCATACAGCCACAACGTGACCCTCCCAACTCCTACACTCAACGCACTGACCGCTACAGCCACAACGTGACCTCCCAACTCCGACACCCAACACACTGACCGATACAGCCACAACGTGACCTCCGCACTCCTACACTCAACGCACTGAACAATACAGCCACAACGTGACCTCTGCATTCCTACACTCAACGCACTGACCAATACAGCCACAACGTGACCCTCCCAACTCCTACACTCAACACACTGACCAATACAGCCACAACGTGACCCTCCCAACTCCTACACTCAACGCACTGACCAATACAGCAACAACGTGACCCTCCCAACTCCTACACACAACACACTGACCGATACAGCCACAACGTGACCCTCCCAACTCCCACACTCAACACGCTGACCGATACAGCCACAACGTGACCCTCCCAACTCCTACACTCAACGCACTGACCAATACAGCCACACCGTGACCCTCCCAACTCCTACACTCAACACACTGACCAATACAGCCACAACGTGACCCTACCAACCCCTACACACAACGCACTGACCAATACAGCCACAACGTGACCCTCCCAACTCCTACACTCAACACACTGACCGATACAGCCACAACGTGACCCTCCCAACTCCTACACTCAACGCACTGACCGATACAGACACAACGTGACCCTCCCAACTCCTACACTCAACACACTGACCAATACAGCCACAACGTGACCCTCCCAACCCCTACACTCAACACACTGACCGATACAGCCACAACGTGACCCTCCCAACTCCTACACTCAACACACTGACCAATACAGCCACAACGTGGCCCTCCCAACACCTACAATCAACGCACTGACCAATACTGCCACACGTGACCCTCCCAACTCCTACACTCAACGCACTGACCGATACAGCCACAACGTGACCTCCCAACTCCTACACTCAACACACTGACAGATACAGACACAACGTGACCCTCCCATCTCCTACACTCAACGCACTGACCAATACAGACACAACGTGACCTCCCAACTCCTACACTCAACACACTGACCAATACAGTCACAACGTGACCCTCCCAACTCCTACACTCAACACACTGACCGATACAGACACAACGTGACCCTCCCAACCACTACACTCAACACACTGACCGATACAGCCACAACGTGACCCTCCCAACTCCTACACTCAACAAACTGACCGATACAGACCCAACGTGACCTCCCAACCACTACACTCAACGCACTGACCAATACAGCCACAACGTGACCTCCCAACTCCTACACTCAACACACTGACCGATACAGCCACAACGTGACCCTCCCATCTCCTACACTCAACGCACTGACCAATACAGACACAACGTGACCTCCCAACTCCTACACTCAACACACTGACCAATACAGTCACAACGTGACCCTCCCAACTCCTACACTCAACACACTGACCGACACAGCCACAACATGACCCTCCCAACTCCTACACTCAACACACTGACCAATACAGCCACAACGTGACCTCCCAACCCCGACACTCAACGCACAGACCAATAAAGCAACAACGTGACCCTCCCAACCCCTACACTCAACGCACTGACCAATACAGCCACAACGTGACCTCCCAACTCCTACACTCAACGCACTGACCGATACAGTCACAACGTGACCCTCACAACCCCTACACTCAACACACTGACCAATACAGCCACAACGTGACCTCCCAACTCCTACACTCAACGCACTGACCAATACAGCCTCAACGTGACCCTCCCAACCCCTACACTCAACGCACTGACCGATACAGCCACAACGTGACCCTCCCAACTCCTACACTCAACGCACTGACCGATACAGCCACAATACTGCCACAACGTGACCCTCCCAACTCCTACACTCAACGCACTGACCAATACAGCCACAACGTGACCTCCCAATTCCTACACTCAACACACTGACCAATACAGTCACAACGTGACCCTCCCAACTCCTACACTCAACGCACTGACCGATACAGCCACAACGTGACCCTCCGCACTCCTACACTCAACGCACTGAACAATACAGCCACAACGTGACCTCCCAACTCCTACACTCAACGCGCTGACCGATACAGTCACAACGTGACCCTCCCAACTCCTACACTCAACACACTGACCAATACAGCCACAACGTGACCCTCCCAACTCCTACACTCAACACACTGACCGATACAGCCACAACGTGACCCTCCCAACTCCTACACTCAACGCACTGACCAATACAGCCACAACGTGACCTCCCAACTCCTACACTAAACGCACTGACCAATACAGCCACAACGTGACCCTCCCAACTCCTACACTAAACACACTGACCAATACAGCCACAACGTGACCTCTGCACTCCTATACTCAACGCACTGACCAATACAGCCACAACGTGACCCTCCCACCTCCTAGACTCAACACACTGACCAATACAGCCACAACGTGACCCTCCCAACTCCTACACTCAACGCACTGACCAATACAGCAACAACGTGACCCTCCCAACTCCTACACACAACACACTGACCGATACAGCCACAACGTGACCCTCCCAACTCCCACACTCAACACGCTGACCGATACAGCCACAACGTGACCCTCCCAACTCCTACACTCAACACACTGACCAATACAGCCACAACGTGACCCTCCCAACTCCTCCACTCAACACACTGACCAATACAGCCACAACGTGACCCTCGCAACTCCTACACTCAACACACTGACCAATACAGCCACAACGCGACCCTCCCAACCCCTACACTCAACACACTGACCGATACAGCCACAACGTGACCTCCCAAATCCTACACTCAACGCACTGACCGATACAGTCACAACATGACCTTCCAACTCCTACACTTAACGCACTGACCAATACCGCCACAACATGACCTTCCAACTCCTACACTTAACGCACTGACCGATACAGCCACAACGTGACCTCCCAACTCCTACACTCAACGCACTGACCAATACAGCCACAACGTGACCTCCCAACTCCTACACTCAACGCACTGACCGATACAGCCACAACGTGACCTCCCAACTCCTACACTCAACGCACTGACCGATACAGTCACAACGTGACCCTCCCAACCCCTACACTCAACACACTGACCAATACAGCCACAACGTGACCTCCCAACGCCTACACTCAACGCACTGACCAATACAGCCTCAACGTGACCCTCCCAACCCCAACACTCAACGCACTGACCGATACAGCCACAACGTGACCCTCCCAACTCCTACACTCAACGCACTGACCGATACAGCCACAACGTGACCCTCCCAACTCCTACACTCAACGCACTGACCGATACAGCCACAATACTGCCACACGTGACCTCCCAACTCCTACACTCAACGCACTGACCGATACAGCCACAACGTGACCTCCCAACTCCTACACTCAACACACTGACCGATACAGACACAACGTGACCCTCCCATCTCCTACACTCAACGCACTGACCAATACAGACACAACGTGACCCTCCCGACTAATACACTCAACACACTGACCAATACAGCCACAACGTGACCTCCCAACTCCTACACTCAATGCACTGACCGATACAGCCACAACGTGACCCTCCCAACTCCTACACTCAACGCACTGACCAATACAGCCACAACGTGACCCTCCCAACTCCTGCACTCAACGCACTGACAGATACAGCCACAACGTGACCTCCCAACTCCTACACTCAACGCACTGAACAATACAGCCACAATGTGACCCTCCCAACTCCTACACTCAACAAACTGACCGATACAGCCACAACGTGATCTCCCAACTCCTACACTCAACGTACTGACCAATACAGCCACAACGTGACCCTCCCAACTCCTACACACAACGCACTGACCGATTCAGCCACAACGTGACCTCCCAACTCCTAAACTCAACGTACTGACCAATACAGCCACAACGTGACCGTCCCAACTCCTACACTCAACGCACTGACCGATTCAGCCACAACGTGACCTCCCAACTCCTACACTCAACACACTGACCAATACAGCCACAACGTGACCTTCCAACTCCTACACTCAACGCACTGACCAACACAGGCACAACGTGACCCTCCCAACTCCTATACTTAACGCTCTGACCATTACAGCCACAATGTGACCTCCCAACTCCTACACTCAACGCACTGACCGATACAGCCACAACGTGACCCTCCCGACTCCTTCACTCAACGCACTGACTGATACAGCCACAACGTGACCCTCCCAACTCCTACACTCAACGCACTGACCGATACAGCCACAACGTGACCTCCCAACTCCGACACTCAACGCACTGACCGATACAGCCACAACCTGACCTCCCAACTCCTACACTCAACGCACTGAACAATACAGCCACAATGTGACCTCCCAACTCCTACACTCAACGCACTGACCGATTCAGCCACAACGTGACCTCCCAACTCCTACACTCAACGTACTGACCAATACAGCCACAACGTGACCGTCCCAACTTCTACACTCAACGCACTGACCGATTCAGCCACAACGTGACCTCCCAACTCCTACACTCAACACACTGACCAATACAGCCACAACGTGACCTCCCAACTCCTACACTCAACACACTGACCGATTCAGCCACAACGTGACCTCCCAACTCCTACACTCAACGCACTGACCAATACAGACACAACGTGACCTCCCAACTCCTCCACTCAACACACTGACCAATACAGCCACAACGTGACCTCCCAACTCCTCCACTCAACACACTGACCAATACAGCCACAACGTGACCTCCCAACTCCTACACTCAACACACTGACCGATACAGCCACAACGTGACCCTCCCGACTCCTTCACTCAAGGCACTGACCAATACAGCCACAACGTGACCTCCCAACTCCTCCACTCAACACACTGACCAATACAGCCACAACGTGACCCTCCCAACTCCTCCACTCAACACACTGACCAATACAGCCACAACGTGACCCTCCCAACTCCTCCACTCAATGCACTGACCGATACAGCCACAACGTGTCCCTCCCAACTCCTACACTCAACGCACTGACCTATACAGCCACAACGTGACCCTCCCAACTCCTACACTCAACAGACTGACCAATCCAGCCACAACGTGACCCTCCCAACTCCTACACTCAACGCACTGACCGATTCAGCCACAACGTGACCTCCCAACTCCTACACTCAACGCACTGACCAATACAGCCACAACGTGACCCTCCCAACTCCTGCACTCAACACACTGACCGATACAGCCACAACGTGACCTCCCAACTCCTACACTCAACGCACTGAACAATACAGCCACAATGTGACCCTCCCAACTCCTACACTCAACACACTGACCGATACAGCCACAACGTGACCCTCCCAACTCCTACACTCAACGCACTGACCAATACAGCCACAACGTGACCCTCCCAACTCCTACACACAACGCACTGACCGATTCAGCCACAACGTGACCTCCCAACTCCTGCACTCAACGTACTGACCAATACAGCCACAACGTGACCGTCCCAACTCCTACACTCAACGCACTGACCGATTCAGCCACAACGTGACCTCCCAACTCCTACACTCAACACACTGACCAATACAGCAACAACGTGACCCTCCCAACTTCTACACACAACACACTGACCGATACAGCCACAACGTGACCCTCCCAACTCCCACACTCAACACGCTGACCGATACAGCCACAACGTGACCCTCCCAACTCCTACACTCAACACACTGACCAATACAGCCACAACGTGACCCTCCCAACTCCTCCACTCAACACACTGACCAATACAGCCACAACGTGACCCTCCCAACTCCTACACTCAACACACTGACCAATACAGCCACAACGCGACCCTCCCAACCCCTACACTCAACACACTGACCGATACAGCCACAACGTGACCTCCCAACTCCTACACTCAACGCACTGACCGATACAGTCACAACATAACCTTCCAACTCCTACACTTAACGCACTGACCAATACCGCCACAACATGACCTTCCAACTCCTACACTTAACGCACTGACCGAGACAGCCACAACGTGACCTCCCAACTCCTACACTCAACGCACTGACCAATACAGCCACAACGTGACCTCCCAACTCCTACACTCAACGCACTGACCGATACAGCCACAACGTGACCTCCCAACTCCTACACTCAACGCACTGACCAATACAGCCACAACGTGACCTCCCAACTCCTACACTCAACGCACTGACCGATACAGTCACAACGTGACCCTCCCAACCCCTACACTCAACACACTGACCAATACAGCCACAACGTGACCTCCCAACGCCTACACTCAACGCACTGACCAATACAGCCTCAACGTGACCCTCCCAACCCCAACACTCAACGCACTGACCGATACAGCCACAACGTGACCCTCCCAACTCCTACACTCAACGCACTGACCGATACAGCCACAACGTGACCCTCCCAACTCCTACACTCAACGCACTGACCGATACAGCCACAATACTGCCACACGTGACCCTCCCAACTCCTACACTCAACGCACTGACCGATACAGACACAACGTGACCTCCCAACTCCTACACTCAACACACTGACCGATACAGACACAACGTGACCCTCCCATCTCCTACACTCAACGCACTGACCAATACAGACACAACGTGACCCTCCCGACTAATACACTCAACACACTGACCAATACAGCCACAACGTGACCTCCCAACTCCTACACTCAATGCACTGACCGATACAGCCACAACGTGACCCTCCCAACTCCTACACTCAACGCACTGACCAATACAGCCACAACGCGACCCTCCCAACTCCTGCACTCAACGCACTGACCGATACAGCCACAACGTGACCCTCCCAACTCCTATACTCAATGCACTGACCGATACAGCCACAACGTGACCCTCCCAACTCCTACACTCAACGCACTGACCAATACAGACACAACGTGACCCTCCCGACTAATACACTCAACACACTGACCAATACAGCCACAACGTGACCTCCCAACTCCTACACTCAATGCACTGACCGATACAGCCACAACGTGACCCTCCCAACTCCTACACTCAACGCACAGACCAATACAGACACAACGTGACCCTCCCGACTAATACACTCAACACACTGACCAATACAGCCACAACGTGACCTCCCAACTCCTACACTCAATGCACTGACCAATACAGCCACAACGTGACCTCCCAACTCCTGCACTCAACGCACTGACCGATACAGCCACAACGTGACCCTCCCGACTCCTTCACTCAACGCACTGACCAATACAGCCACAACGTGACCTCCCAACTCCTACACTCAACGCACTGACCGATACAGCCACAACGTGACCCTCCCGACTCCTTCACTCAACGCACTGACTGATACAGCCACAACGTGACCCTCCCAACTCCTACACTCAACGCACTGACCGATACAGCCACAACGTGACCTCCCAACTCCGACACTCAACGCACTGACCGATACAGCCACAACGTGACCTCCCAACTCCTACACTCAACGCACTGAACAATACAGCCACAATGTGACCTCCCAACTCCTACACTCTACACACTGACCAATCCAGCCACAACGTCACCCTCCCAACTCCTCCACTCAACGCACTGACCAATACAGCCACAACGTGACCGTCCCAACTTCGACACTCAACGCACTGACCGATTCAGTCACAACGTGACCTCCCAACTCCTACACTCAACACACTGACCAATACAGCCACAACGTGACCTCCCAACTCCTACACTCAACACACTGACCGATACAGCCACAACGTGACCCTCCCAACTCCTACACTCAACGCACTGACTGATACAGCCACAACGTGACCCTCCCAACTCCTACACTCAACACACTGACCGATACAGCCACAACGTGACCCTCCCAACTCCTACACTCAACGCACTGACCGATACAGACACAACGTGACCCTCCCAACTCCTAGACTCAACACACTGACCAATACAGCCACAACGTGACCCTCCCAACCCCTACACTCAACACACTGACCGATACAGCCACAACGTGACCCTCCCAACTCCTACACTCAACACACTGACCAATATAGCCACAACGTGACCCTCCCAACACCTACACTCAACGCACTGACCAATACTGCCACACGTGACCCTCCCAACTCCTACACTCAACGCACTGACCGATCCAGCCACAACGTGACCTCCCAACTCCTACACTCAACACACTGACCGATACAGACACAACGTGACCCTCCCATCTCCTACACTCAACGCACTGACCAATACAGACACAACGTGACCTCCCAACTCCTACACTCAACACACTGACCAATACAGTCACAACGTGACCCTCCCAACTACTACACTCAACACACTGACCGATACAGACACAACGTGACCCTCCCAACCACTACACTCAACACACTGACCGATACAGCCACAACGTGACCCTCCCAACTCCTACACTCAACAAACTGACCGATACAGACCCAACGTGACCTCCCAACCACTACACTCAACGCACTGACCAATACAGCCACAACGTGACCTCCCAACTCCTACACTCAACACACTGACCGATACAGCCACAACGTGACCCTCCCATCTCCTACACTCAACGCACTGACCAATACAGACACAACGTGACCTCCCAACTCCTACACTCAACACACTGACCAATACAGTCACAACGTGACCCTCCCAACTCCTACACTCAACACACTGACCGACACAGCCACAACATGACCCTCCCAACTCCTACACTCAACACACTGACCAATACAGCCACAACGTGACCTCCCAACCCCGACACTCAACGCACTGACCAATACAGCAACAACGTGACCCTCCCAACCCCTACACTCAACGCACTGACCAATACAGCCACAACGTGACCTCCCAACTCCTACACTCAACGCACTGACCGATACAGTCACAACGTGACCCTCCCAACCCCTACACTCAACACACTGACCAATACAGCCACAACGTGACCTCCCAACTCCTACACTCAACGCACTGACCGATACAGCCACAACGTGACCCTTCCAACTCCTACACTCAACGCACTGACCGATACAGCCACAATACTGCCACAACGTGACCCTCCCAACTCCTACACTCAACGCACTGACCGATACAGCCACAACGTGACCTCCCAACTCCTGCACTCAACACACTGACCAATACAGTCACAACGTGACCCTCCCAACTCCTACACTCAACACACTGACCGATACAGCCACAACGTGACCTCCCAACTCTTACACTCAACACACTGACCAATACAGCCACAACGTGACCTCCGCACTCCTACACTCAACGCACTGAACAATACAGCCACAACGTGACCTCCCAACTCCTACACTCAACGCACTGACCGATACAGTCACAACGTGACCCTCCCAACTCCTACACTCAACACACTGACCAATACAGTCACAACGTGACCCTCCCAACTCCTACACTCAACACACTGACCGATACAGCCACAACGTGACCCTCCCAACTCCTACACTCAACGCACTGACCAATACAGTCACAACGTGACCTCCCAACTCCTACACTCAACGCACTGACCAATACAGCCACAACGTGACCTCCCAACTCCTACACTCAACGCACTGACCAATACAGCCACAACGTGACCCTCCCAACTCCCACACTCAACACGCTGACCGATACAGCCACAACGTGACCCTCCCAACTCCTACACTCAACACACTGACCAATACAGCCACAACGTGACCCTCCCAACTCCTCCACTCAACACACTGACCAATACAGCCACAACGTGACCCTCCCAACTCCTACACTCAACACACTGATCAATACAGCCACAACGCGACCCTCCCAACCCCTACACTCAACACACTGACCGATACAGCCACAACGTGACCTCCAAACTCCTACACTCAACGCACTGACCGATACAGTCACAACATGACCTTCCAACTCCTACACTTAACGCACTGACCAATACCGCCACAACATGACCTTCCAACTCCTACACTTAACGCACTGACCAATACAGCCACAACGTGACCTCCCAACACCTACACTCAACACACTGACCAATACAGCCACAACGTGACCTCCCAAGTCCTACACTCAACGCACTGACCGATACAGCCACAACGTGACCTCCCAACTCCTACACTCAACGCAATGACCAATACAGCCACAACGTGACCTCCCAACTCCTACACTCAACGCACTGACCGATACAGTCACAACGTGACCCTCCCAACCCCTACACTCAACACACTGACCAATACAGCCACAACGTGACCTCCCAACGCCTACACTCAACGCACTGACCAATACAGCCTCAACGTGACCCTCCCAACCCCTACACTCAACGCACTGACCGATACAGCCACAACGTGACCCTCCCAACTCCTACACTCAACGCACTGACCGATACAGCCACAACGTGACCCTCCCAACTCCTACACTCAACGCACTGACCGATACAGCCACAATACTGCCACACGTGACCCTCCCAACTCCTACACTCAACGCACTGACCGATACAGACACAACGTGACCCTCCCATCTCCTACACTCAACGCACTGACCAATACAGACACAACGTGACCCTCCCGACTAATACACTCAACACACTGACCAATACAGCCACAACGTGACCTCCCAACTCCTACACTCAATGCACTGACCGATACAGCCACAACGTGACCCTCCCAACTCCTACACTCAACGCACTGACCAATACAGCCACAACGTGACCCTCCCAACTCCTGCACTCAACGCACTGACCGATACAGCCACAACGTGACCTCCCAACTCCGACACTCAACGCACTGAACAATACAGCCACAATGTGACCCTCCCAACTCCTACACTCAACACACTGACCGATACAGCCACAACGTGACCCTCCCAACTCCTACACTCAACGCACTGACCAATACAGCCACAACGTGACCCTCCCAACTCCTACACTCAACGCACTGACCAACACAGGCACAACGTGACCTCCCAACTCCTACACTTAACGCTCTGACCATTACAGCCACAATGTGACCTCCCAACTCCTACACTCAACGCACTGACCAATACAGCCACAACGTGACCTCCCAACTCCTGCACTCAACGCACTGACCGATACAGCCACAACGTGACCCTCCCGACTCCTTCACTCAACACACTGACCAATACAGCCACAACGTGACCTCCCAACTCCTACACTCAACGCACTGACCGATACAGACACAACGTGACCCTCCCGACTCCTACATTCAACGCACTGACCATACAGCCACAACGTGACCCTCCCAACTCCTACACTCAACGCACTGACCGATACAGCCACAACGTGACCTCCCAACTCCGACACTCAACGCACTGACCGATACAGCCACAATGTGACCTCCCAACTCCTACACTCTACACACTGACCAATCCAGCCACAACGTCACCCTCCCAACTCCTACACTCAACACACTGACCAATACAGCCACAACGTGATCCTCCCAACTCCTCCACTCAACGCACTGACCGATTCAGCCACAACGTGACCTCCCAACTCCTACACTCAACGTACTGACCAATACAGCCACAACGTGACCATCCCAACTTCTACACTCAACGCACTGACCGATTCAGCCACAACGTGACCTCCCAACTCCTACACTCAACACACTGACCAATACAGACACAACGTAACCTTCCAACTCCTACACTCAACACACTGACCAATACAGCCACAACGTGACCTCCCAACTCCTACACTCAATGCACTGACCGATACAGGCACAACGTGTCCCTCCCAACTCCTACACTCAACAGACTGACCAATCCAGCCACAACGTGACCCTCCCAACTCCTACACTCAACGCACTGACCGATTCAGCCACAACGTGACCCTCCCGACTCCTCCACTCAACACACTGACCAATACAGCCACAACGTGACCCTCCCAACTCCTCCACTCAACACACTGACCGATACAGGCACAACGTGTCCCTCCCAACTCCTACACTCAACAGACTGACCAATCCAGCCACAACGTGACCCTCCCAACTCCTACACTCAACGCACTGACCGATTCAGCCACAACGTGACCTCCCAACTCCTACACTCAACGTTCTGACCAATACAGACACAACGTGACCCTCCCGACTAATACACTCAACACACTGACCAATACAGCCACAACGTGACCTCCCAACTCCTACACTCAATGCACTGACCGATACAGCCACAACGTGACCCTCCCAACTCATACACTCAACGCACTGACCAATACAGCCACAACGTGACCCTCCCAACTCCTACACTCAACACACTGACCGATACAGCCACAACGTGACCCTCCCAACTCCTACACTCAACGCACTGACCAATACAGCCACAACGTGACCATCCCAACTCCTACACACAACGCACTGACCGATTCAGCCACAACGAGACCTCCCAACTCCTACACTCAACGTACTGACCAATACAGCCACAACGTGACCGTCCCAACTCCTACACTCAACGCACTGACCGATTCAGCCACAACGTGACCTCCCAACTCCTACACTCAACACACTGACCAATACAGCCACAACGTGACCTCCCAACTCCTGCACTCAACGCACTGACCGATACAGCCACAACGTGACCCTCCCGACTCCTTCACTCAACACACTGACCAATACAGCCACAACGTGACCTCCCAACTCCTACACTCAACGCACTGACCGATACAGACACAACGTGACCCTCCCGACTCCTACATTCAACGCACTGACCATACAGCCACAACGTGACCCTCCCAACTCCTACACTCAACGCAATGACCGATACAGCCACAACGTGACCTCCCAACTCCGACACTCAACGCACTGACCGATACAGCCACAACGTGACCTCCCAACTCCTACACTCAACGCACTGAACAATACAGCCACAATGTGACCTCCCAACTCCTACACTCTACACACTGACCAATCCAGCCACAACGTCACCCTCCCAACTCCTCCACTCAACGCACTGACCGATTCAGCCACAACGTGACCTCCCAACTCCTACACTCAACGTACTAACCAATACAGCCACAACGTGACCGTCCCAACTTCTACACTCAACGCACTGACCGATTCAGCCACAACGTGACCTCCCAACTCCTACACTCAACACACTGACCAATACAGCCACAACGTGACCCTCCCAACTCCTCCACTCAACACACTGACCAATACAGCCACAACGTGACCCTCCCAACTCCTCCACTCAATGCACTGACCGATACAGCCACAACGTGTCCCTCCCAACTCCTACACTCAACAGACTGACCAATACAGCCACAACGTGACCCTCCCAACTCCTACACTCAACGCACTGACCGATACAGCCACAACGTGACCCTCCCAACTCCTAGACTCAACGCACTGACCGATTCAGCCACAACGTGACCCTCCCAACTCCTACACTCAATGTACTGACCAATACAGCCACAACGTGACCGTCCCAACTCCTACACTCAACGCACTGACCGATTCAGCCACAACGTGACCTCCCAACTCCTACACTCAACACACTGACCAATACAGCCACAACGTAACCTTCCAACTACTACACTCAACGCACTGACCGATTCAGCCACAACGTGACCTCCCAACTCCTACATTCAACACACTGACCAATACAGCCACAACGTGACCCTTCCAACTCCTACACTCAACGCACTGACCGATACAACCACAACGTGACCCTCACGACTCCTTCACTCAACGCACTGACCAATACAGCCACAACGTGACCTCCCAACTCCTACACTCAACGCACTGACCGATACAGACACAACGTGACCCTCCCAACCCCTACACTCAACACACTGACCAATACAGCCACAACGTGACCCTCCCAACTCCTACACTCAACACACTGACCAATACAGCCACAACGTGACCTCCCAACTCCTACACTCAACGCACTGACCGATGCAGACACAACGTGACCCTCCCGACTCCTACACTCAACGCACTGACCGATACAGCCACAACGTGACCTCCCAACTCCTACACTCAACGCACTGAACAATACAGCCACAACGTGACCCTCCCAACCCCTACACTCAACGCACTGAACAATACAGCCACAACGTGACCCTCCCAACTCCTACACTCAACGCACTGACCGATACAGCCACAACGTGACCCTCCTAAATCCTACAATCAACGCACTGACCAATCCAGCCACAAGGTGACCCTCCCAACTCCTACACTCAACGCACTGACCGATTCAGCCACAACGTGACCTCCCAACTCCTACACTCAACGTACTGACCAATACAGCCACAACGTGACCGTCCCAACTTCTACACTCAACGCACTGACCGATTCAGCCACAACGTGACCTCCCAACTCCTACACTCAACACACTGACCAATACAGCCACAACGTGACCGTCCCAACGTCTACACTCAACGCACTGACCGATTCAGCCACAACGTGACCTCCCAACTCCTACACTCAACACACTGACCGATACAGCCACAACATGAACCTCCCGACTCCTTCACTCAAGGCACTGACCAATACAGCCACAACGTGACCTCCCAACTCCTCCACTCAACACACTGACCAATACAGCCACAACGTGACCCTCCCAACTCCTCCACTCAACACACTGACCAATACAGCCACAACGTGACCCTCCCAACTCCTCCACTCAACACACTGACCAATACAGCCACAGCGTGACCGTCCCAACTCCTACACTCAACGCACTGACCAATACAGCCACAACGTGACCCTCCCGACTCCTACACTCAACACACTGACCAATACTGCCACAACGTGACCCTCCCAACTCCTACATTCAACACACTGACCGATACAGCCACAACGTGACCCTCCCAACTCCTACATTCAACACACTGACCGATACAGCCACAACGTGACCCTCCCAACTCCTACATTCAACGCACTGACCAATACAGCCACAACGTGACCTCGCAACCCCTCCACTCAACACACTGACCAATACAGCCACAACGTGACCTCGCAACTCCGACACTCAACACACTGACCAATACAGCCACAACGTGACCCTCCCAACTCCGACACTCAACACACTGACCAATACAGCCACAACGTGACCTCCCAACTCCTACACTCAACGCACTGACCGATACAGCCACAACGTGACCTCCCAACTCCTACACTCAACACACTGACCGATTCAGCCACAACGTGACCTACCAACTCCTACACTCAACGCACTGACCGATACAGACACAACGTGACCCTCCCGACTCCTACATTCAACGCACTGACCAATACAGCCACAACGTGACCTACCAACTCCTACACTCAACGCACTGACCGATACAGCCACAACGTGACCCTCCCAACTCCTACACTCAACACACTGACCAATACATCCACAACGTGACCCTCCCAACTCCTACACTCAACGCACTGACCGATACATCCACAACGTGACCTCCCAACTCCTACACTCAACGCACTGACCGATACAGCCACAACGTGACCTCCCAACTCCTACACTCAACGCACTGAACAATACAGCCACAATGTGACCTCCCAACTCCTGCAATCAACGCACTGACCAATCCAGCCACAACGTGACCCTCCCAACTCCTACACTCAACGCACTGACCGATTCAGCCACAACGTGACCTCCCAACTCCTACACTCAACGTACTGACCAATACAGCCACAACGTGACCGTCCCAACTCCTACACTCAACGCACTGACCGATTCAGCCACAACGTGACCTCCCAACTCCTACACTCAACACACTGACCAATACAGCCACAACGTAACCTTCCAACTCCGACACTCAACGCACTGACCAATACAGCCACAACGTGACCCTCCCAACTCCTACACTCAACGCACTGACCAATACAGCCACAACGTGACCCTCCCGACTCCTTCACTCAAGGCAGTGACCAATACAGCCACAACGTGACCTCCCAACTCCTCCACTCAACACACTGACCAATACAGCCACAACGTGACCCTCCCAACTCCTCCACTCAACACACTGACCAATACAGCCAAAACGTGACCCTCCCAACTCCTCCACTCAACGCACTGACCGATACAGCCACAACGTGACCCTCCCAACCCCTACACACAACGTACTGACCGATACAGACACAACGTGACCCTCCCAACCACTACACTCAAAGCACTGACCGATACAGCCACAACGTGACCCTCCCAACTCCTACACTCAACACACTGACCAATACAGCCACAATGTGACCCTCCCAACTCCTCCACTCAACGCACTGACCGATACAGCCACAACGTGACCCTCCCAACTCCTACACTCAACACACTGACCAATACAGACACAACGTGACCCTCCCAACTCCTACACTCAACGCACTGACCGATACAGCCACAACGTGACCCTCCCAACTCCTACACTCAACAGACTGACCAATCCAGCCACAACGTGACCCTCCCATCTCCTACACTCAACGCACTGACCGATTCAGCCACAACGTGACCTCCCAACTCCTACACTCAACGTACTGACCAATACAGCCAAAACGTGACCGTCCCAACTCCTGCACTCAACGCACTGACCGATTCAGCCACAACGTGACCTCCCAACCCCTACACTCAACACACTGACCAATACAGCCATAACGTAACCTTCCAACTCCTACACTCAACACACTGACCAATACAGCCACAACGTGACCCTCCCGAAACCTTCACTCAAGGCACTGACCAATACAGCCACAACGTGACCCTCCCAACTCCTACACTCAACACACTGACCAATACAGCCACAACGTGACCTCCCAACTCTTACACTCAACGCACTGACCAATACAGCCACAACGTGACCCTCACGACTCCTTCACTCAAGGCACTGACCAATAAAGCCACAACGTGACCCTCACAACTCCTACACTCAACGCACTGATCAATACAGCCACAACGTGACCTCCCAACTCCTACACTCAACGCACTGACCGATACAGCCACAACGTGACCGTCCCAACTCCTACACTCAACGCACTGACCGATACAGCCACAACGTGACCCTCCCAACTCCTACAATCAACGCACTGACCGATACAGCCACAATGTGACCCTCCCAACTCCTACAGTCAACGCACTGACCACACAGCCACAACGTGACCCTCCCAACTCCTACACTCAACGCACTGAACAATACAGCCACAGTGTGACCTCCCAACTCCTACACTCAACGCACTGACCAATACAGCAACAACGTGACCTCCCAACTCCTACAATCAACGCACTGACCAATCCAGCCACAACGTGACCCTCCCAACTCCTACACTCAATGCACTGACCAATACAGCCACAACGTGACACTCCCAACTCCTACACTCAACGCACTGACCGATACAGCCACAACGTGACCTCCCAACTCCTACACTCAACACACTGACCGATTCAGCCACAACGTGACCTTCCAACTCCTACACTCAACGTACTGACCAATACAGCCACAACGTGACCCTCCCAACTCCTACACTCAATGCACTGACCGATTCAGCCACAACGTGACCTCCCAACTCCTACACTCAACGTACTGACCAATACAGCCACAACGTGACCCTCCCAACTCCTACACACAACACACTGACCGATACAGCCACAACGTGACCCTCCCAACTCCCACACTCAACACGCTGACCGATACAGCCACAACGTGACCCTCCCAACTCCTACACTCAACGCACTGACCAATACAGCCACAACGTGACCCTCCCAACTCCTACACTCAACACACTGACCAATACAGCCACAACGTGACCCTCCCAACCCCTACACACTACGCACTGACCAATACAGCCACAACGTGACCCTCCCAACTCCTACACTCAACACACTGACCAATACAGCCACAACGTGACCCTCCCAACTCCTACACTCAACACACTGACCGATACAGCCACAACGTGACCCTCCCAACTCCTACACTCAACGCACTGACCGATACAGACACAACGTGACCCTCCCAACTCCTACACTCAACACACTGACCAATACAGCCACAACGTGACTCTCCCAACCCCTACACTCAACACACTGACCGATACAGCCACAACGTGACCCTCCCAACTCCTACACTCAACACACTGACCAATACAGCCACAACGTGACCCTCCCAACACCTACACTCAACGCACTGACCAATACTGCCACACGTGACCCTCCCAACTCCTACACTCAACGCACTGACCGATACAGCCACAACGTGACCTCCCAACTCCTACACTCAACACACTGACCGATACAGACACAACGTGACCCTCCCAACTCCTACACTCAACACACTGACCAATACAGCCACAACGTGACCTCCCAACCCCGACACTCAACGCACTGACCAATACAGCAACAACGTGACCCTCCCAACTCCTACACTCAACGCACTGACCAATACAGCCACAACGTGACCTCCCAACTCCTACAATCAACGCACTGACCAATCCAGCCACAACGTGACCCTCCCAACTCCTACACTCAATGCACTGACCGATTCAGCCACAACGTGACCTTCCAACTCCTACACTCAACGTACTGACCAATACAGCCACAACGTGACCCTCCCAACTCCTACACTCAATGCACTGACCGATTCAGCCACAACGTGACCTCCCAACTCCTACACTCAACGTACTGACCAATACAGCCACAACGTGACCCTCCCAACTCCTACACACAACACACTGACCGATACAGCCACAACGTGACCCTCCCAACTCCTACACTCAACGCACTGACCAATACAGCCACAACGTGACCCTCCCAACTCCTACACTCAACACACTGACCAATACAGCCACAACGTGACCCTCCCAACCCCTACACACTACGCACTGACCAATACAGCCACAACGTGACCCTCCCAACTCCTACACTCAACACACTGACCAATACAGCCACAACGTGACCCTCCCAACCCCTACACACTACGCACTGACCAATACAGCCACAACGTGACCCTCCCAACTCCTACACTCAACACACTGACCAATACAGCCACAACGTGACCCTCCCAACTCCTACACTCAACACACTGACCGATACAGCCACAACGTGACCCTCCCAACTCCTACACTCAACGCACTGACCGATACAGACACAACGTGACCCTCCCAACTCCTACACTCAACACACTGACCAATACAGCCACAACGTGACTCTCCCAACCCCTACACTCAACACACTGACCGATACAGCCACAACGTGACCCTCCCAACTCCTACACTCAACACACTGACCAATACAGCCACAACGTGACCCTCCCAACACCTACACTCAACGCACTGACCAATACTGCCACACGTGACCCTCCCAACTCCTACACTCAACGCACTGACCGATACAGCCACAACGTGACCTCCCAACTCCTACACTCAACACACTGACCGATACAGACACAACGTGACCCTCCCAACTCCTACACTCAACACACTGACCAATACAGCCACAACGTGACCTCCCAACCCCGACACTCAACGCACTGACCAATACAGCAACAACGTGACCCTCCCAACTCCTACACTCAACGCACTGACCAATACAGCCACAACGTGACCTCCCAACTCCTACACTCAACGCACTGACCGATACAGTCACAACGTGACCCTCCCAACCCCTACACTCAACACACTGACCAATACAGCCACAACGTGACCTCCCAACTCCTACACTCAACGCACTGACCAATACAGCCTCAACGTGACCCTCCCAACTCCTACACTCAACACACTGACCGATACAGCCACAACGTGACCCTCCCAACTCCTACACTCAACGCACTGACCGATACAGCCACAATACTGCCACAACGTGACCCTCCCAACTCCTACACTCAACGCACTGACCGATACAGCCACAACGTGACCTCCCAACTCCTACACTCAACACACTGACCAATACAGTCACAACGTGACCCTCCCAACTCCTACACTCAACGCACTGACCGATACAGCCACAACGTGACCCTCCGCACTCCTACACTCAACGCACTGAACAATACAGCCACAACGTGACCTCCCAACTCCTACACTCAACGCACTGTCCGATACAGTCACAACGTGACCCTCCCAACTCCTACACTCAACACACTGACCAATACAGTCACAACGTGACCCTCCCAACTCCTACACTCAACACACTGACCGATACAGCCACAACGTGACCCTCCCAACTCCTACACTCAACGCACTGACCAATACAGTCACAACGTGACCTCCCAACTCCTACACTCAACGCACTGACCAATACAGCCACAACGTGACCCTCCCAACTCCTACACTAAACACACTGACCAATACAGCCACAACGTGACCTCTGCACTCCTACACTCAACGCACTGACCAATACAGCCACAACGTGACCCTCCCACCTCCTACACTCAACACACTGACCAATACAGCCACAACGTGACCCTCCCAACTCCTACACTCAACGCACTGACCAATACAGCAACAACGTGACCCTCCCAACTCCTACACACAACACACTGACCGATACAGCCACAACGTGACCCTCCCAACTCCCACACTCAACACGCTGACCGATACAGCCACAACGTGACCCTCCCAACTCCTACACTCAACACACTGACCAATACAGCCACAACGTGACCCTCCCAACTCCTCCACTCAACACACTGACCAATACAGCCACAACGTGACCCTCCCAACTCCTACACTCAACACACTGACCAATACAGCCACAACGCGACCCTCCCAACCCCTACACTCAACACACTGACCGATACAGCCACAACGTGACCTCCCAACTCCTACACTCAACGCACTGACCGATACAGTCACAACATGACCTTCCAACTCCTACACTTAACGCACTGACCAATACCGCCACAACATGACCTTCCAACTCCTACACTTAACGCACTGACCGATACAGCCACAACGTGACCTCCCAACTCCTACACTCAACGCACTGACCAATACAGCCACAACGTGACCTCCCAACTCCTACACTCAACGCACTGACCGATACAGCCTCAACGTGACCTCCCAACTCCTACACTCAACGCACTGACCAATACAGCCACAACGTGACCTCCCAACTACTACACTCAACGCACTGACCGATACAGTCACAACGTGACCCTCCCAACCCCTACACTCAACACACTGACCAATACAGCCACAACGTGACCTCCCAACGCCTACACTCAACGCACTGACCAATACAGCCTCAACGTGACCCTCCCAACCCTTACACTCAACGCACTGACCGATACAGCCACAACGTGACCCTCCCAACTCCTACACTCAACGCACTGACCGATACAGCCACAACGTGACCCTCCCAACTCCTACACTCAACGCACTGACCGATACAGCCACAATACTGCCACACGTGACCCTCCCAACTCCTACACTCAACGCACTGACCGATACAGCCACAACGTGACCTCCCAACTCCTACACTCAACACACTGACCGATACAGACACAACGTGACCCTCCCATCTCCTACACTCAACGCACTGACCAATACAGACACAACGTGACCCTCCCGACTAATACACTCAACACGCTGACCAATACAGCCACAACGTGACCCTCCCAACTCCTACACTCAACGCACTGACCAATACAGCCACAACGTGACCCTCCCAACTCCTACATTCAACGCACTGACCGATACAGCCACAACGTGACCTCCCAACTCCTACACTCAACGCACTGAACAATACAGCCACAATGTGACCCTCCCAACTCCTACACTCAACACACTGACCGATTCAGCCACAACGTGACCTCCCAACTCCTACACTCAACACACTGACCAATACAGCCACAACGTGACCTTCCAACTCCTACACTCAACGCACTGACCAACACAGGCACAACGTGACCTCCCAACTCCTACACTTAACGCTCTGACCATTACAGCCACAATGTGACCTCCCAACTCCTACACTCAATGCACTGACCAATACAGCCACAACGTGACCTCCCAACTCCTACACTCAACGCACTGACCGATACAGCCACAACGTGACCCTCCCGACTCCTTCACTCAACGCACTGACCAATACAGCCACAACGTGACCCTCCCAACTCCTACACTCAACACACTGACCAATACAGCCACAACGTGACCCTCCCAACTCCTACACTCAACACACTGACCAATACAGCCACAACGTGACCTCCCAACTCCGACACTCAACGCACTGACCGATACAGCCACAACGTGACCTCCCAACCCCTACACTCAACGCACTGACCAATACAGCCACAACGTGACCTCCCAACTCCGACACTCAACGCACTGACCGATACAGCCACAACGTGACCTCCCAACTCCTACACTCAACACACTGACCAATACAGCCACAACGTGACCTCCCAACTCCTACACTCAACGCACTGACCAATACAGCCACAACGTGACCTCCCAACTCCTACACTCAACGCACTGAACAATACAGCCACAATGTGACCTCCCAACTCCTACACTCTACACACTGACCAATCCAGCCACAACGTCACCCTCCCAACTCCTCCACTCAACGCACTGACCGATTCAGCCACAACGTGACCTCCCAACTCCTACACTCAACGTACTGACCAATACAGCCACAACGTGACCGTCCCAACTCCTCCACTCAACGCACTTACCGATTCAGCCACAACGTGACCTCCCAACTCCTACACTCAACGCACTGACCAATACAGACACAACGTAACCTTCCAACTCCTACACTCAACGCACTGACCAATACAGCCACAACGTGACCCTCCCGACTCCTTCACTCAAGGCACTGACCAATACAGCCACAACGTGACCTCCCAACTCCTCCACTCAACACACTGACCAATACAGCCACAACGTGACCCTCCCAACTCCTCCACTCAACACACTGACCAATACAGCCACAACGTGACCCTCCCAACTCCTCCACTCAATGCACTGACCGATACAGCCACAACGTGTCCCTCCCAACTCCTACACTCAACAGACTGACCAATACAGCCACAACGTGACCTCCCAACTCCTACACTCAACGCACTGACCAATACAGCCTCAACGTGACCCTCCCAACTCCTACACTCAACACACTGACCGATACAGTCACAACGTGACCCTCCCAACCCCTACACTCAACACACTGACCAATACAGCCACAACGTGACCTCCCAACTCCTACACTCAACGCACTGACCAATACAGCCTCAACGTGACCCTCCCAACTCCTACACTCAACACACTGACCGATACAGCCACAACGTGACCCTCCCAACTCCTACACTCAACGCACTGACCGATACAGCCACAATACTGCCACAACGTGACCCTCCCAACTCCTACACTCAACGCACTGACCGATACAGCCACAACGTGACCTCCCAACTCCTACACTCAACACACTGACCAATACAGTCACAACGTGACCCTCCCAACTCCTACACTCAACGCACTGACCGATACAGCCACAACGTGACCCTCCGCACTCCTACACTCAACGCACTGAACAATACAGCCACAACGTGACCTCCCAACTCCTACACTCAACGCACTGTCCGATACAGTCACAACGTGACCCTCCCAACTCCTACACTCAACACACTGACCAATACAGTCACAACGTGACCCTCCCAACTCCTACACTCAACACACTGACCGATACAGCCACAACGTGACCCTCCCAACTCCTACACTCAACGCACTGACCAATACAGTCACAACGTGACCTCCCAACTCCTACACTCAACGCACTGACCAATACAGCCACAACGTGACCCTCCCAACTCCTACACTAAACACACTGACCAATACAGCCACAACGTGACCTCTGCACTCCCACACTCAACGCACTGACCAATACAGCCACAACGTGACCCTCCCACCTCCTACACTCAACACACTGACCAATACAGCCACAACGTGACCCTCCCAACTCCTACACTCAACGCACTGACCAATACAGCAACAACGTGACCCTCCCAACTCCTACACACAATACACTGACCGATACAGCCACAACGTGACCCTCCCAACTCCCACACTCAACACGCTGACCGATACAGCCACAACGTGACCCTCCCAACTCCTACACTCAACACACTGACCAATACAGCCACAACGTGACCCTCCCAACTCCTCCACTCAACACACTGACCAATACAGCCACAACGTGACCCTCCCAACTCCTACACTCAACACACTGACCAATACAGCCACAACGCGACCCTCCCAACCCCTACACTCAACACACTGACCGATACAGCCACAACGTGACCTCCCAACTCCTACACTCAACGCACTGACCGATACAGTCACAACATGACCTTCCAACTCCTACACTTAACGCACTGACCAATACCGCCACAACATGACCTTCCAACTCCTACACTTAACGCACTGACCGATACAGCCACAACGTGACCTCCCAACTCCTACACTCAACGCACTGACCAATACAGCCACAACGTGACCTCCCAACTCCTACACTCAACGCACTGACCGATACAGCCTCAACGTGACCTCCCAACTCCTACACTCAACGCACTGACCAATACAGCCACAACGTGACCTCCCAACTACTACACTCAACGCACTGACCGATACAGTCACAACGTGACCCTCCCAACCCCTACACTCAACACACTGACCAATACAGCCACAACGTGACCTCCCAACGCCTACACTCAACGCACTGACCAATACAGCCTCAACGTGACCCTCCCAACCCTTACACTCAACGCACTGACCGATACAGCCACAACGTGACCCTCCCAACTCCTACACTCAACGCACTGACCGATACAGCCACAACGTGACCCTCCCAACTCCTACACTCAACGCACTGACCGATACAGCCACAATACTGCCACAACGTGACCCTCCCAACTCCTACACTCAACGCACTGACCGATACAGCCACAACGTGACCTCCCAACTCCTACACTCAACACACTGACCGATACAGACACAACGTGAACCTCCCATCTCCTACACTCAACGCACTGACCAATACAGACACAACGTGACCCTCCCGACTAATACACTCAACACGCTGACCAATACAGCCACAACGTGACCCTCCCAACTCCTACACTTAACGCACTGACCAATACAGCCACAACGTGACCCTCCCAACTCCTACATTCAACGCACTGACCGATACAGCCACAACGTGACCTCCCAACTCCTACACTCAACGCACTGAACAATACAGCCACAATGTGACCCTCCCAACTCCTACACTCAACACACTGACCGATACAGCCACAACGTGACCCTCCCAACTCCTACACTCAACGCACTGACCAATACAGCCACAACGTGAACGTCCCAACTCCTACACTCAACGCACTGACCGATTCAGCCACAACGTGACCTCCCAACTCCTACACTCAACACACTGACCAATACAGCCACAACGTGACCTTCCAACTCCTACACTCAACGCACTGACCAACACAGGCACAACGTGACCTCCCAACTCCTACACTTAACGCTCTGACCATTACAGCCACAATGTGACCTCCCAACTCCTACACTCAATGCACTGACCAATACAGCCACAACGTGACCTCCCAACTCCTGCACTCAACGCACTGACCGATACAGCCACAACGTGACCCTCCCGACTCCTTCACTCAACGCACTGACCAATACAGCCACAACGTGACCCTCCCAACTCCTACACTCAACACACTGACCAATACAGCCACAACGTGACCCTCCCAACTCCTACACTCAACACACTGACCAATACAGCCACAACGTGACCTCCCAACTCCGACACTCAACGCACTGACCGATACAGCCACAACGTGACCTCCCAACCCCTACACTCAACGCACTGACCAATACAGCCACAACGTGACCTCCCAACTCCGACACTCAACGCACTGACCGATACAGCCACAACGTGACCTCCCAACTCCTACACTCAACGCACTGAACAATACAGCCACAATGTGACCTCCCAACTCCTACACTCTACACACTGACCAATCCAGCCACAACGTCACCCTCCCAACTCCTCCACTCAACGCACTGACCGATTCAGCCACAACGTGACCTCCCAACTCCTACACTCAACGTACTGACCAATACAGCCACAACGTGACCGTCCCAACTCCTCCACTCAACGCACTTACCGATTCAGCCACAACGTGACCTCCCAACTCCTACACTCAACGCACTGACCAATACAGACACAACGTAACCTTCCAACTCCTACACTCAACGCACTGACCAATACAGCCACAACGTGACCCTCCCGACTCCTTCACTCAAGGCACTGACCAATACAGCCACAACGTGACCTCCCAACTCCTCCACTCAACACACTGACCAATACAGCCACAACGTGACCCTCCCAACTCCTCCACTCAACACACTGACCAATACAGCCACAACGTGACCCTCCCAACTCCTCCACTCAATGCACTGACCGATACAGCCACAACGTGTCCCTCCCAACTCCTACACTCAACAGACTGACCAATCCAGCCACAACGTGACCCTCCCAACTCCTACACTCAACGCACTGACCGATTCAGCCACAACGTGACCTCCCAACTCCTACACTCAACGCACTGACCAATACAGCCACAACGTGACCCTCCCAACTCCTGCACTCAACGCACTGACCGATACAGCCACAACGTGACCTCCCAACTCCTACACTCAACGCACTGAACAATACAGCCACAATGTGACCCTCCCAACTCCTACACTCAACACACTGACCGATACAGCCACAACGTGACCCTCCCAACTCCTGCACTCAACGTACTGACCAATACAGCCACAACGTGACCGTCCCAACTCCTACACTCAACGCACTGACCGATTCAGCCACAACGTGACCTCCCAACTCCTACACTCAACACACTGACCAATACAGCCACAACGTGACCTTCCAACTTCTACACTCAACGCACTGACCGATTCAGCCACAACGTGACCTCCCAACTCCTACACTCAACACACTGACCAATACAGACACAACGTGACCTCCCAACTCCTACACTCAACGTACTGACCAATACAGCCACAACGTGACCCTCCCAACTCCTACACTCAACGCACTGACCGATACAGTCACAACGTGACCCTCCCAACCCCTACACTCAACACACTGACCAATACAGCCACAACGTGACCTCCCAACGCCTACACTCAACGCACTGACCAATACAGCCTCAACGTGACCCTCCCAACCCCTACACTCAACGCACTGACCAATACAGCCACAACGTGACCTCCCAACTCCTACACTCAACGCACTGACCAATACAGCCTCAACGTGACCCTCCCAACCCCTACACTCAACGCACTGACCGATACAGACACAACGTGACCCTCCCAACTCCTACACTCAACACACTGACCAATACAGCCACAACGTGACCTCCCAACCACGACACTCAACGCACTGACCAATACAGCCTCAACGTGACCCTCCCAACCCCTACACTCAACGCACTGACCAATACAGCCACAACGTGACCTCCCAACTCCTACACTCAACACACTGACCGATACAGACACAACGTGACCCTCCCATCTCCTACACTCAACGCACTGACCAATACAGACACAACGTGACCTCCCAACTCCTACACTCAACACACTGACCAATACAGTCACAACGTGACCCTCCCAACTCCTACACTCAACACACTGACCAATACAGCCACAACGTGACCCTCCCAACTCCTACACTCAACACACTGACCAATACAGCCACAACGTGACCTCCCAACCACGACACTCAACGCACTGACCAATACAGCAACAACGTGACCCTCCCAACCCCTACATTCAACGCACTGACCAATACAGCCACAACGTGACCTCCCAACTCCTACACTCAACGCACTGACCGATACAGTCACAACGTGACCCTCCCAACCCCTACACTCAACACACTGACCAATACAGCCACAACGTGACCTCCCAACTCCTACACTCAACGCACTGACCAATACAGCCTCAACGTGACCCTCCCAACCCCTACACTCAACGCACTGACCGATCCAGCCACAACGTGACCCTCCCAACTCCTACACTCAACGCACTGACCGATACAGCCACAATACTGCCACAACGTGACCCTCCCAACTCCTACACTCAACACACTGACCGATACAGCCACAATACTGCCACAACGTGACCCTCCCAACTCCTACACTCAACGCACTGACCGATACAGCCACAACGTGACCTCCCAACTCCTACACTCAACGCACTGACCGATACAGCCACAACGTGACCTCCCAACTCCTACACTCAACACACTGACCAATACAGTCACAACGTGACCCTCCCAACTCCTACACTCAACACACTGACCGATACAGCCACAACGTGACCTCCGCACTCCTACACTCAACGCACTGAACAATACAGCCACAACGTGACCTCTGCACTCCTACACTCAACGCACTGACCAATACAGCCACAACGTGACCCTCTCACCTCCTAAACTCAACACACTGACCAATACAGCCACAACATGACCTCCCAACTCCTACACTCAACGCACTGACCAATACAGCAACAACGTGACCCTCCCAACTCCTACACACAAAACACTGACCGATACAGCCACAACGTGACCCTCCCAACTCCCACACTCAACACGCTGACCGATACAGCCACAACGTGACCCTCCCAACTCCTACACTCAACACACTGACCAATACAGCCACAACGTGACCCTCCCAACTCCTACACTCAACGCACTGACCAATACAGCAACAACGTGACCCTCCCAACTCCTACACACAACACACTGACCGATACAGCCACAACGTGACCCTCCCAACTCCCACACTCAACACGCTGACCGATACAGCCACAACGTGACCCTCCCAACTCCTACTCTCAACGCACTGACCAATACAGCCACAACGTGACCCTCCCAACTCCTACACTCAACACACTGACCAATACAGCCACAACGTGACCCTCCCAACCCCTACACACAACGCACTGACCAATACAGCCACAACGTGACCCTCCCAACTCCTACACTCAACACACTGACCAATACAGCCACAACGTGACCCTCCCAACTCCTACACTCAACACACTGACCGATACAGCCACAACGTGACCCTCCCAACTCCTACACTCAACGCACTGACCGATACAGACACAACGTGACCCTCCCAACTCCTACACTCAACACACTGACCAATACAGCCACAACGTGACCCTCCCAACCCCTACACTCAACACACTGACCGATACAGCCACAACGTGACCCTCCCAACTCCTACACTCAACACACTGACCAATACAGCCACAACGTGACCCTCCCAACACCTACACTCAACGCACTGACCAATACTGCCACACGTGACCCTCCCAACTCCTACACTCAACGCACTGACCGATACAGCCACAACGTGACCTCCCAACTCCTACACTCAACACACTGACCGATACAGACACAACGTGACCCTCCCATCTCCTACACTCAACGCACTGACCAATACAGACACAACGTGACCTCCCAACTCCTACACTCAACACACTGACCAATACAGTCACAACGTGACCCTCCCAACTACTACACTCAACACACTGAACAATACAGACACAACGTGACCCTCCCAACCACTACACTCAACACACTGACCGATACAGCCACAACGTGACCCTCCCAACTCCTACACTCAACAAACTGACCGATACAGACCCAACGTGACCTCCCAACCACTACACTCAACGCACTGACCAATACAGCCACAACGTGACCTCCCAACTCCTACACTCAACACACTGACCGATACAGCCACAACGTGACCCTCCCAACTCCTACACTCAACGCACTGACCAATACAGACACAACGTGACATCCCAACTCCTACACTCAACACACTGACCAATACAGTCACAACGTGACCCTCCCAACTCCTACACTCAACACACTGACCGACACAGCCACAACATGACCCTCCCAACTCCTACACTCAACACACTGACCAATACAGCCACAACGTGACCTCCCAACCCCGACACTCAACGCACTGACCAATACAGCAACAACGTGACCCTCCCAAGCCCTACACTCAACGCACTGACCAATACAGCCACAACGTGACCTCCCAACTCCTACACTCAACGCACTGACCGATACAGTCACAACGTGACCCTCCCAACCCCTACACTCAACACACTGACCAATACAGCCACAACGTGACCTCCCAACTCCTACACTCAACGCACTGACCAATACAGCCTCAACGTGACCCTCCCAACCCCTACACTCAACGCACTGACCGATACAGCCACAACGTGACCCTCCCAACTCCTACACTCAACGCACTGACCGATACAGCCACAATACTGCCACAACGTGACCCTCCCAACTCCTACACTCAACGCACTGACCGATACAGCCACAACGTGACCTCCCAACTCCTGCACTCAACACACTGACCAATACAGTCACAACGTGACCCTCCCAACTCCTACACTCAACACACTGACCGATACAGCCACAACGTGACCTCCGAACTCCTACACTCAACACACTGACCGATACAGCCACAACGTGACCCTCCCAACTCCTACACTCAACACACTGACCAATACAGCCACAACGCGACCCTCCCAACCCCTACACTCAACACACTGACCAATACAGCCACAACGTGACCCTCCCAACTCCTACACTCAACACACTGACCGATACAGCCACAACGTGACCCTCCCAACTCCTACACTCAACGTACTGACCAATACAGCCACAACGTGACCGTCCCAACTCCTACACTCAACGCACTGACCGATTCAGCCACAACGTGACCTCCCAACTCCTACACTCAACACACTGACCAATACAGCCACAACGTGACCTCCCAACTCCTGCACTCAACGCACTGACCGATACAGCCACAACGTGACCCTCCCGACTCCTTCACTCAACACACTGACCAATACAGCCACAACGTGACCTCCCAACTCCTACACTCAACGCACTGACCGATACAGACACAACGTGACCCTCCCGACTCCTACATTCAACGCACTGACCATACAGCCACAACGTGACCCTCCCAACTCCTACACTCAACGCAATGACCGATACAGCCACAACGTGACCTCCCAACTCCGACACTCAACGCACTGACCGATACAGCCACAACGTGACCTCCCAACTCCTACACTCAACGCACTGAACAATACAGCCACAATGTGACCTCCCAACTCCTACACTCTACACACTGACCAATCCAGCCACAACGTCACCCTCCCAACTCCTCCACTCAACGCACTGACCGATTCAGCCACAACGTGACCTCCCAACTCCTACACTCAACGTACTAACCAATACAGCCACAACGTGACCGTCCCAACTTCTACACTCAACGCACTGACCGATTCAGCCACAACGTAACCTCCCAACTCCTACACTCAACACACTGACCAATACAGACACAACGTAACCTTCCAACTCCTACACTCAACGCACTGACCAATACAGCCACAACGTGACCCTCCCGACTCCTTCACTCAAGGCACTGACCAATACAGCCACAACGTGACCTCCCAACTCCTCCACTCAACACACTGACCAATACAGCCACAACGTGACCCTCCCAACTCCTCCACTCAACACACTGACCAATACAGCCACAACGTGACCCTCCCAACTCCTCCACTCAATGCACTGACCGATACAGCCACAACGTGTCCCTCCCAACTCCTACACTCAACAGACTGACCAATACAGCCACAACGTGACCCTCCCAACTCCTACACTCAACGCACTGACCGATACAGCCACAACGTGACCCTCCCAACTCCTAGACTCAACGCACTGACCGATTCAGCCACAACGTGACCCTCCCAACTCCTACACTCAATGTACTGACCAATACAGCCACAACGTGACCGTCCCAACTCCTACACTCAACGCACTGACCGATTCAGCCACAACGTGACCTCCCAACTCCTACACTCAACACACTGACCAATACAGCCACAACGTAACCTTCCAACTACTACACTCAACGCACTGACCGATTCAGCCACAACGTGACCTCCCAACTCCTACATTCAACACACTGACCAATACAGCCACAACGTGACCCTTCCAACTCCTACACTCAACGCACTGACCGATACAACCACAACGTGACCCTCACGACTCCTTCACTCAACGCACTGACCAATACAGCCACAACGTGACCTCCCAACTCCTACACTCAACGCACTGACCGATACAGACACAACGTGACCCTCCCAACCCCTACACTCAACACACTGACCAATACAGCCACAACGTGACCCTCCCAACTCCTACACTCAACACACTGACCAATACAGCCACAACGTGACCTCCCAACTCCTACACTCAACGCACTGACCGATGCAGACACAACGTGACCCTCCCGACTCCTACACTCAACGCACTGACCGATACAGCCACAACGTGACCTCCCAACTCCTCCACTCAACGCACTGAACAATACAGCCACAACGTGACCCTCCCAACCCCTACACTCAACGCACTGAACAATACAGCCACAACGTGACCCTCCCAACTCCTACACTCAACGCACTGAGCAATACAGCCACAACGTGACCCTCCCAAATCCTACAATCAACGCACTGACCAATCCAGCCACAAGGTGACCCTCCCAACTCCTACACTCAACGCACTGACCGATTCAGCCACAACGTGACCTCCCAACTCCTACACTCAACGTACTGACCAATACAGCCACAACGTGACCGTCCCAACTTCTACACTCAACGCACTGACCGATTCAGCCACAACGTGACCTCCCAACTCCTACACTCAACACACTGACCAATACAGCCACAACGTGACCGTCCCAACGTCTACACTCAACGCACTGACCGATTCAGCCACAACGTGACCTCCCAACTCCTACACTCAACACACTGACCGATACAGCCACAACATGAACCTCCCGACTCCTTCACTCAAGGCACTGACCAATACAGCCACAACGTGACCTCCCAACTCCTCCACTCAACACACTGACCAATACAGCCACAACGTGACCGTCCCAACTCCTACACTCAACGCACTGACCAATACAGCCACAACGTGACCCTCCCGACTCCTACACTCAACACACTGACCAATACAGCCACAACGTGACCCTCCCAACTCCTACATTCAACACACTGACCGATACAGCCACAACGTGACCCTCCCAACTCCTACATTCAACACACTGACCGATACAGCCACAACGTGACCCTCCCGACACCTTCACTCAAGGCACTGACCAATACAGCCACAACGTGACCTCGCAACCCCTACACTCAACACACTGACCAATACAGCCACAACGTGACCCTCCCAACTCCGACACTCAACACACTGACCAATACAGCCACAACGTGACCCTCCCAACTCCGACACTCAACACACTGACCAATACAGCCACAACGTGACCTCCCAACTCCTACACTCAACGCACTGACCGATACAGCCACAACGTGACCTCCCAACTCCTACACTCAACACACTGACCGATTCAGCCACAACGTGACCTACCAACTCCTACACTCAACGCACTGACCGATACAGACACAACGTGACCCTCCCGACTCCTACATTCAACGCACTGACCAATACAGCCACAACGTGACCTACCAACTCCTACACTCAACGCACTGACCGATACAGCCACAACGTGACCCTCCCAACTCCTACACTCAACACACTGACCAATACATCCACAACGTGACCCTCCCAACTCCTACACTCAACGCACTGAACGATACATCCACAACGTGACCTCCCAACTCCTACACTCAACGCACTGACCGATACAGCCACAACGTGACCTCCCAACTCCTACACTCAACGCACTGAACAATACAGCCACAATGTGACCTCCCAACTCCTGCAATCAACGCACTGACCAATCCAGCCACAACGTGACCCTCCCAACTCCTACACTCAACGCACTGACCGATTCAGCCACAACGTGACCTCCCAACTCCTACACTCAACGTACTGACCAATACAGCCACAACGTGACCGTCCCAACTCCTACACTCAACGCACTGACCGATTCAGCCACAACGTGACCTCCCAACTCCTACACTCAACACACTGACCAATACAGCCACAACGTAACCTTCCAACTCCGACACTCAACGCACTGACCAATACAGCCACAACGTGACCCTCCCAACTCCTACACTCAACGCACTGACCAATACAGCCACAACGTGACCCTCCCGACTCCTTCACTCAAGGCAGTGACCAATACAGCCACAACGTGACCTCCCAACTCCTCCACTCAACACACTGACCAATACAGCCACAACGTGACCCTCCCAACTCCTCCACTCAACACACTGACCAATACAGCCACAACGTGACCCTCCCAACTCCTCCACTCAACGCACTGACCGATACAGCCACAACGTGACCCCCCCAACCCCTACACACAACGTACTGACCGATACAGACACAACGTGACCCTCCCAACCACTACACTCAAAGCACTGACCGATACAGCCACAACGTGACCCTCCCAACTCCTACACTCAACACACTGACCAATACAGCCACAATGTGACCCTCCCAACTCCTCCACTCAACGCACTGACCGATACAGCCACAACGTGACCCTCCCAACTCCTACACTCAACACACTGACCAATACAGACACAACGTGACCCTCCCAACTCCTACACTCAACGCACTGACCGATACAGCCACAACGTGACCCTCCCAACTCCTACACTCAACAGACTGACCAATCCAGCCACAACGTGACCCTCCCATCTCCTACACTCAACGCACTGACCGATTCAGCCACAACGTGACCTTCCAACTCCTACACTCAACGTACTGACCAATACAGCCACAACGTGACCGTCCCAACTCCTGCACTCAACGCACTGACCGATTCAGCCACAACGTGACCTCCCAACCCCTACACTCAACACACTGACCAATACAGCCATAACGTAACCTTCCAACTCCTACACTCAACACACTGACCAATACAGCCACAACGTGACCCTCCCGAAACCTTCACTCAAGGCACTGACCAATACAGCCACAACGTGACCCTCCCAACTCCTACACTCAACACACTGACCAATACAGCCACAACGTGACCTCCCAACTCTTACACTCAACGCACTGACCAATACAGCCACAACGTGACCCTCACGACTCCTTCACTCAAGGCACTGACCAATAAAGCCACAACGTGACCCTCACAACTCCTACACTCAACGCACTGATCAATACAGCCACAACGTGACCTCCCAACTCCTACACTCAACGCACTGACCGATACAGCCACAACGTGACCGTCCCAACTCCTACACTCAACGCACTGACCGATACAGCCACAACGTGACCCTCCCAACTCCTACAATCAACGCACTGACCGATACAGCCACAATGTGACCCTCCCAACTCCTACAGTCAACGCACTGACCACACAGCCACAACGTGACCCTCCCAACTCCTACACTCAACGCACTGAACAATACAGCCACAGTGTGACCTCCCAACTCCTACACTCAACGCACTGACCAATACAGCAACAACGTGACCTCCCAACTCCTACAATCAACGCACTGACCAATCCAGCCACAACGTGACCCTCCCAACTCCTACACTCAATGCACTGACCGATTCAGCCACAACGTGACCTTCCAACTCCTACACTCAACGTACTGACCAATACAGCCACAACGTGACCCTCCCAACTCCTACACTCAATGCACTGACCGATTCAGCCACAACGTGACCTCCCAACTCCTACACTCAACGTACTGACCAATACAGCCACAACGTGACCCTCCCAACTCCTACACACAACACACTGACCGATACAGCCACAACGTGACCCTCCCAACTCCCACACTCAACACGCTGACCGATACAGCCACAACGTGACCCTCCCAACTCCTACACTCAACGCACTGACCAATACAGCCACAACGTGACCCTCCCAACTCCTACACTCAACACACTGACCAATACAGCCACAACGTGACCCTCCCAACCCCTACACACTACGCACTGACCAATACAGCCACAACGTGACCCTCCCAACTCCTACACTCAACACACTGACCAATACAGCCACAACGTGACCCTCCCAACTCCTACACTCAACACACTGACCGATACAGCCACAACGTGACCCTCCCAACTCCTACACTCAACGCACTGACCGATACAGACACAACGTGACCCTCCCAACTCCTACACTCAACACACTGACCAATACAGCCACAACGTGACTCTCCCAACCCCTACACTCAACACACTGACCGATACAGCCACAACGTGACCCTCCCAACTCCTACACTCAACACACTGACCAATACAGCCACAACGTGACCCTCCCAACACCTACACTCAACGCACTGACCAATACTGCCACACGTGACCCTCCCAACTCCTACACTCAACGCACTGACCGATACAGCCACAACGTGACCTCCCAACTCCTACACTCAACACACTGACCGATACAGACACAACGTGACCCTCCCAACTCCTACACTCAACACACTGACCAATACAGCCACAACGTGACCTCCCAACCCCGACACTCAACGCACTGACCAATACAGCAACAACGTGACCCTCCCAACTCCTACACTCAACGCACTGACCAATACAGCCACAACGTGACCTCCCAACTCCTACACTCAACGCACTGACCGATACAGTCACAACGTGACCCTCCCAACCCCTACACTCAACACACTGACCAATACAGCCACAACGTGACCTCCCAACTCCTACACTCAACGCACTGACCAATACAGCCTCAACGTGACCCTCCCAAGTCCTACACTCAACACACTGACCGATACAGCCACAACGTGACCCTCCCAACTCCTACACTCAACGCACTGACCGATACAGCCACAATACTGCCACAACGTGACCCTCCCAACTCCTACACTCAACGCACTGACCGATACAGCCACAACGTGACCTCCCAACTCCTACACTCAACACACTGACCAATACAGTCACAACGTGACCCTCCCAACTCCTACACTCAACGCACTGACCGATACAGCCACAACGTGACCCTCCGCACTCCTACACTCAACGCACTGAACAATACAGCCACAACGTGACCTCCCAACTCCTACACTCAACGCACTGTCCGATACAGTCACAACGTGACCCTCCCAACTCCTACACTCAACACACTGACCAATACAGTCACAACGTGACCCTCCCAACTCCTACACTCAACACACTGACCGATACAGCCACAACGTGACCCTCCCAACTCCTACACTCAACGCACTGACCAATACAGTCACAACGTGACCTCCCAACTCCTACACTCAACGCACTGACCAATACAGCCACAACGTGACCCTCCCAACTCCTACACTAAACACACTGACCAATACAGCCACAACGTGACCTCTGCACTCCTACACTCAACGCACTGACCAATACAGCCACAACGTGACCCTCCCACCTCCTACACTCAACACACTGACCAATACAGCCACAACGTGACCCTCCCAACTCCTACACTCAACGCACTGACCAATACAGCAACAACGTGACCCTCCCAACTCCTACACACAACACACTGACCGATACAGCCACAACGTGACCCTCCCAACTCCCACACTCAACAAGCTGACCGATACAGCCACAACGTGACCCTCCCAACTCCTACACTCAACACACTGACCAATACAGCCACAACGTGACCCTCCCAACTCCTCCACTCAACACACTGACCAATACAGCCACAACGCGACCCTCCCAACTCCTACACTCAACACACTGACCAATACAGCCACAACGCGACCCTCCCAACCCCTACACTCAACACACTGACCGATACAGCCACAACGTGACCTCCCAACTCCTACACTCAACGCACTGACCGATACAGTCACAACATGACCTTCCAACTCCTACACTTAACGCACTGACCAATACCGCCACAACATGACCTTCCAACTCCTACACTTAACGCACTGACCGATACAGCCACAACGTGACCTCCCAACTCCTACACTCAACGCACTGACCAATACAGCCACAACGTGACCTCCCAACTCCTACACTCAACGCACTGACCGATACAGCCTCAACGTGACCTCCCAACTCCTACACTCAACGCACTGACCAATACAGCCACAACGTGACCTCCCAACTACTACACTCAACGCACTGACCGATACAGTCACAACGTGACCCTCCCAACCCCTACACTCAACACACTGACCAATACAGCCACAACGTGACCTCCCAACGCCTACACTCAACGCACTGACCAATACAGCCTCAACGTGACCCTCCCAACCCCTACACTCAACGCACTGACCGATACAGCCACAACGTGACCTTCCAACTCCTACACTCAACGTACTGACCAATACAGCCACAACGTGACCCTCCCAACTCCTACACTCAATGCACTGACCGATTCAGCCACAACGTGACCTCCCAACTCCTACACTCAACGTACTGACCAATACAGCCACAACGTGACCCTCCCAACTCCTACACACAACACACTGACCGATACAGCCACAACGTGACCCTCCCAACTCCCACACTCAACACGCTGACCGATACAGCCACAACGTGACCCTCCCAACTCCTACACTCAACGCACTGACCAATACAGCCACAACGTGACCCTCCCAACTCCTACACTCAACACACTGACCAATACAGCCACAACGTGACCCTCCCAACCCCTACACACTACGCACTGACCAATACAGCCACAACGTGACCCTCCCAACTCCTACACTCAACACACTGACCAATACAGCCACAACGTGACCCTCCCAACTCCTACACTCAACACACTGACCGATACAGCCACAACGTGACCCTCCCAACTCCTACACTCAACGCACTGACCGATACAGACACAACGTGACCCTCCCAACTCCTACACTCAACACACTGACCAATACAGCCACAACGTGACTCTCCCAACCCCTACACTCAACACACTGACCGATACAGCCACAACGTGACCCTCCCAACTCCTACACTCAACACACTGACCAATACAGCCACAACGTGACCCTCCCAACACCTACACTCAACGCACTGACCAATACTGCCACACGTGACCCTCCCAACTCCTACACTCAACGCACTGACCGATACAGCCACAACGTGACCTCCCAACTCCTACACTCAACACACTGACCGATACAGACACAACGTGACCCTCCCAACTCCTACACTCAACACACTGACCAATACAGCCACAACGTGACCTCCCAACCCCGACACTCAACGCACTGACCAATACAGCAACAACGTGACCCTCCCAACTCCTACACTCAACGCACTGACCAATACAGCCACAACGTGACCTCCCAACTCCTACACTCAACGCACTGACCGATACAGTCACAACGTGACCCTCCCAACCCCTACACTCAACACACTGACCAATACAGCCACAACGTGACCTCCCAACTCCTACACTCAACGCACTGACCAATACAGCCTCAACGTGACCCTCCCAAGTCCTACACTCAACACACTGACCGATACAGCCACAACGTGACCCTCCCAACTCCTACACTCAACGCACTGACCGATACAGCCACAATACTGCCACAACGTGACCCTCCCAACTCCTACACTCAACGCACTGACCGATACAGCCACAACGTGACCTCCCAACTCCTACACTCAACACACTGACCAATACAGTCACAACGTGACCCTCCCAACTCCTACACTCAACGCACTGACCGATACAGCCACAACGTGACCCTCCGCACTCCTACACTCAACGCACTGAACAATACAGCCACAACGTGACCTCCCAACTCCTACACTCAACGCACTGTCCGATACAGTCACAACGTGACCCTCCCAACTCCTACACTCAACACACTGACCAATACAGTCACAACGTGACCCTCCCAACTCCTACACTCAACACACTGACCGATACAGCCACAACGTGACCCTCCCAACTCCTACACTCAACGCACTGACCAATACAGTCACAACGTGACCTCCCAACTCCTACACTCAACGCACTGACCAATACAGCCACAACGTGACCCTCCCAACTCCTACACTAAACACACTGACCAATACAGCCACAACGTGACCTCTGCACTCCTACACTCAACGCACTGACCAATACAGCCACAACGTGACCCTCCCACCTCCTACACTCAACACACTGACCAATACAGCCACAACGTGACCCTCCCAACTCCTACACTCAACGCACTGACCAATACAGCAACAACGTGACCCTCCCAACTCCTACACACAACACACTGACCGATACAGCCACAACGTGACCCTCCCAACTCCCACACTCAACAAGCTGACCGATACAGCCACAACGTGACCCTCCCAACTCCTACACTCAACACACTGACCAATACAGCCACAACGTGACCCTCCCAACTCCTCCACTCAACACACTGACCAATACAGCCACAACGCGACCCTCCCAACTCCTACACTCAACACACTGACCAATACAGCCACAACGCGACCCTCCCAACCCCTACACTCAACACACTGACCGATACAGCCACAACGTGACCTCCCAACTCCTACACTCAACGCACTGACCGATACAGTCACAACATGACCTTCCAACTCCTACACTTAACGCACTGACCAATACCGCCACAACATGACCTTCCAACTCCTACACTTAACGCACTGACCGATACAGCCACAACGTGACCTCCCAACTCCTACACTCAACGCACTGACCAATACAGCCACAACGTGACCTCCCAACTCCTACACTCAACGCACTGACCGATACAGCCTCAACGTGACCTCCCAACTCCTACACTCAACGCACTGACCAATACAGCCACAACGTGACCTCCCAACTACTACACTCAACGCACTGACCGATACAGTCACAACGTGACCCTCCCAACCCCTACACTCAACACACTGACCAATACAGCCACAACGTGACCTCCCAACGCCTACACTCAACGCACTGACCAATACAGCCTCAACGTGACCCTCCCAACCCCTACACTCAACGCACTGACCGATACAGCCACAACGTGACCCTCCCAACTCCTACACTCAACGCACTGACCGATACAGCCACAACGTGACCCTCCCAACTCCTACACTCAACGCACTGACCGATACAGCCACAATACTGCCACACGTGACCCTCCCAACTCCTACACTCAACGCACTGACCGATACAGCCACAACGTGACCTCCCAACTCCTACACTCAACACACTGACCGATACAGACACAACGTGACCCTCCCATCTCCTACACTCAACGCACTGACCAATACAGACACAACGTGACCCTCCCGACTAATACACTCAACACGCTGACCAATACAGCCACAACGTGACCCTCCCAACTCCTACACTCAACGCACTGACCAATACAGCCACAACGTGACCCTCCCAACTCCTACATTCAACGCACTGACCGATACAGCCACAACGTGGCCTCCCAACTCCTACACTCAACGCACTGAACAATACAGCCACAATGTGACCCTCCCAACTCCTACACTCAACACACTGACCGATACAGCCACAACGTGACCCTCCCAACTCCTACACTCAACGCACTGACCAATACAGCCACAACGTGAACGTCCCAACTCCTACACTCAACGCACTGACCGATTCAGCCACAACGTGACCTCCCAACTCCTACACTCAACACACTGACCAATACAGCCACAACGTGACCTTCCAACTCCTACACTCAACGCACTGACCAACACAGGCACAACGTGACCTCCCAACTCCTACACTTAACGCTCTGACCATTACAGCCACAATGTGACCTCCCAACTCCTACACTCAATGCACTGACCAATACAGCCACAACGTGACCTCCCAACTCCTGCACTCAACGCACTGACCGATACAGCCACAACGTGACCCTCCCGACTCCTTCACTCAACGCACTGACCAATACAGCCACAACGTGACCCTCCCAACTCCTACACTCAACACACTGACCAATACAGCCACAACGTGACCCTCCCAACTCCTACACTCAACACACTGACCAATACAGCCACAACGTGACCTCCCAACTCCTACACTCAACGCACTGACCAATACAGCCACAACGTGACCCTCCCAACTCCTACACTCAACACACTGACCGATACAGACACAACGTGACTCTCCCGACTCCTACATTCAACGTACTGACCAATACAGCCACAACGTGACCGTCCCAACTCCTCCACTCAACGCACTGACCGATTCAGCCACAACGTGACCTCCCAACTCCTACACTCAACGCACTGAACAATACAGATACAACGTGACCCTCCCAACTCCTACACTCAACGCACTGACCAATACAGCCACAACGTGACCCTCCCAACTCCTACACTCAACGCACTGACCAATACAGACACAACGTAACCTTCCAACTCCTACACTCAACGCACTGACCAATACAGCCACAACGTGACCCTCCCGACTCCTTCACTCAAGGCACTGACCAATACAGCCACAACGTGACCTCCCAACTCCTCCACTCAACACACTGACCAATACAGCCACAACGTGACCCTCCCAACTCCTCCACTCAACACACTGACCAATACAGCCACAACGTGACCCTCCCAACTCCTCCACTCAATGCACTGACCGATACAGCCACAACGTGTCCCTCCCAACTCCTACACTCAACAGACTGACCAATCCAGCCACAACGTGACCCTCCCAACTCCTACACTCAACGCACTGACCGATTCAGCCACAACGTGACCTCCCAACTCCTACACTCAACGCACTGACCAATACAGCCACAACGTGACCCTCCCAACTCCTGCACTCAACGCACTGACCGATACAGCCACAACGTGACCTCCCAACTCCTACACTCAACGCACTGAACAATACAGCCACAATGTGACCCTCCCAACTCCTACACTCAACACACTGACCGATACAGCCACAACGTGACCCTCCCAACTCCTACACTCAACACACTGACCAATACAGCCACAACGTGACCTTCCAACTTCTACACTCAACGCACTGACCGATTCAGCCACAACGTGACCTCCCAACTCCTACACTCAACGTACTGACCAATACAGCCACAACGTGACCCTCCCAACTCCTACACTCAACGCACTGACCGATACAGTCACAACGTGACCCTCCCAACCCCTACACTCAACACACTGACCAATACAGCCACAACGTGACCTCCCAACGCCTACACTCAACGCACTGACCAATACAGCCTCAACGTGACCCTCCCAACCCCTACACTCAACGCACTGACCAATACAGCCACAACGTGACCTCCCAACTCCTACACTCAACGCACTGACCAATACAGCCTCAACGTGACCCTCCCAACCCCTACACTCAACGCACTGACCGATACAGACACAACGTGACCCTCCCAACTCCTACACTCAACACACTGACCAATACAGCCACAACGTGACCTCCCAACCACGACACTCAACGCACTGACCAATACAGCCTCAACGTGACCCTCCCAACCCCTACACTCAACGCACTGACCAATACAGCCACAACGTGACCTCCCAACTCCTACACTCAACACACTGACCGATACAGACACAACGTGACCCTCCCATCTCCTACACTCAACGCACTGACCAATACAGACACAACGTGACCTCCCAACTCCTACACTCAACACACTGACCAATACAGTCACAACGTGACCCTCCCAACTCCTACACTCAACACACTGACCAATACAGCCACAACGTGACCCTCCCAACTCCTACACTCAACACACTGACCAATACAGCCACAACGTGACCTCCCAACCACGACACTCAACGCACTGACCAATACAGCAACAACGTGACCCTCCCAACCCCTACATTCAACGCACTGACCAATACAGCCACAACGTGACCTCCCAACTCCTACACTCAACGCACTGACCGATACAGTCACAACGTGACCCTCCCAACCCCTACACTCAACACACTGACCAATACAGCCACAACGTGACCTCCCAACTCCTACACTCAACGCACTGACCAATACAGCCTCAACGTGACCCTCCCAACCCCTACACTCAACGCACTGACCGATACAGCCACAACGTGACCCTCCCAACTCCTACACTCAACGCACTGACCGATACAGCCACAATACTGCCACAACGTGACCCTCCCAACTCCTACACTCAACACACTGACCGATACAGCCACAACGTGACCCTCCCAACTCCTACACTCAATGCACTGACCGATACAGCCACAATACTGCCACAACATGACCCTCCCAACTCCTACACTCAACGCACTGACCGATACAGCCACAACGTGACCTCCCAACTCCTACACTCAACGCACTGACCGATACAGCCACAACGTGACCTCCCAACTCCTACACTCAACACACTGACCAATACAGTCACAACGTGACCCTCCCAACTCCTACACTCAACACACTGACCGATACAGCCACAACGTGACCTCCGCACTCCTACATTCAACGCACTGAACAATACAGCCACAACGTGACCTCTGCACTCCTACACTCAACGCACTGACCAATACAGCCACAACGTGACCCTCCCACCTCCTAAACTCAACACACTGACCAATACAGCCACAACATGACCTCCCAACTCCTACACTCAACGCACTGACCAATACAGCAACAACGTGACCCTCCCAACTCCTACACACAAAACACTGACCGATACAGCCACAACGTGACCCTCCCAACTCCCACACTCAACACGCTGACCGATACAGCCACAACGTGACCCTCCCAACTCCTACACTCAACACACTGACCAATACAGCCACAACGTGACCCTCCCAACTCCTACACTCAACGCACTGACCAATACAGCAACAACGTGACCCTCCCAACTCCTACACACAACACACTGACCGATACAGCCACAACGTGACCCTCCCAACTCCCACACTCAACACGCTGACCGATACAGCCACAACGTGACCCTCCCAACTCCTACTCTCAACGCACTGACCAATACAGCCACAACGTGACCCTCCCAACTCCTACACTCAACACACTGACCAATACAGCCACAACGTGACCCTCCCAACCCCTACACACAACGCACTGACCAATACAGCCACAACGTGACCCTCCCAACTCCTACACTCAACACACTGACCAATACAGCCACAACGTGACCCTCCCAACTCCTACACTCAACACACTGACCGATACAGCCACAACGTGACCCTCCCAACTCCTACACTCAACGCACTGACCGATACAGACACAACGTGACCCTCCCAACTCCTACACTCAACACACTGACCAATACAGCCACAACGTGACCCTCCCAACCCCTACACTCAACACACTGACCGATACAGCCACAACGTGACCCTCCCAACTCCTACACTCAACACACTGACCAATACAGCCACAACGTGACCCTCCCAACACCTACACTCAACGCACTGACCAATACTGCCACACGTGACCCTCCCAACTCCTACACTCAACGCACTGACCGATACAGCCACAACGTGACCTCCCAACTCCTACACTCAACACACTGACCGATACAGACACAACGTGACCCTCCCATCTCCTACACTCAACGCACTGACCAATACAGACACAACGTGACCTCCCAACTCCTACACTCAACACACTGACCAATACAGTCACAACGTGACCCTCCCAACTACTACACTCAACACACTGAGCGATACAGACACAACGTGACCCTCCCAACCACTACACTCAACACACTGACCGATACAGCCACAACGTGACCCTCCCAACTCCTACACTCAACAAACTGACCGATACAGACCCAACGTGACCTCCCAACCACTACACTCAACGCACTGACCAATACAGCCACAACGTGACCTCCCAACTCCTACACTCAACACACTGACCGATACAGCCACAACGTGACCCTCCCAACTCCTACACTCAACGCACTGACCAATACAGACACAACGTGACCTCCCAACTCCTACACTCAACACACTGACCAATACAGTCACAACGTGACCCTCCCAACTCCTACACTCAACACACTGACCGACACAGCCACAACATGACCCTCCCAACTCCTACACTCAACACACTGACCAATACAGCCACAACGTGACCTCCCAACCCCGACACTCAACGCACTGACCAATACAGCAACAACGTGACCCTCCCAAGCCCTACACTCAACGCACTGACCAATACAGCCACAACGTGACCTCCCAACTCCTACACTCAACGCACTGACCGATACAGTCACAACGTGACCCTCCCAACCCCTACACTCAACACACTGACCAATACAGCCACAACGTGACCTCCCAACTCCTACACTCAACGCACTGACCAATACAGCCTCAACGTGACCCTCCCAACCCCTACACTCAACGCACTGACCGATACAGCCACAACGTGACCCTCCCAACTCCTACACTCAACGCACTGACCGATACAGCCACAATACTGCCACAACGTGACCCTCCCAACTCCTACACTCAACGCACTGACCGATACAGCCACAACGTGACCTCCCAACTCCTGCACTCAACACACTGACCAATACAGTCACAACGTGACCCTCCCAACTCCTACACTCAACACACTGACCGATACAGCCACAACGTGACCTCCGAACTCCTACACTCAACACACTGACCGATACAGCCACAACGTGACCCTCCCAACTCCTACACTCAACACACTGACCAATACAGCCACAACGCGACCCTCCCAACCCCTACACTCAACACACTGACCAATACAGCCACAACGTGACCCTCCCAACTCCTACACTCAAAACACTGACCAATACAGTCACAACGTGACCCTCCCAACTCCTACACTCAACACACTGACCGATACAGCCACAACGTGACCCTCCCAACTCCTACACTCAACGCACTGAACAATACAGCCACAACGTGACCCTCCCAACTCCTACACTCAACGCACTGACCAATACAGTCACAACGTGACCCTCCCAACTCCTACACTCAACACACTGACCGACACAGCCACAACATGACCCTCCCAACTCCTACACTCAACACACTGACCAATACAGCCACAACGTGACCTCCCAACCCCGACACTCAACGCACTGACCAATACAGCAACAACGTGACCCTCCCAAGCCCTACACTCAACGCACTGACCAATACAGCCACAACGTGACCTCCCAACTCCTACACTCAACGCACTGACCGATACAGTCACAACGTGACCCTCCCAACCCCTACACTCAACACACTGACCAATACAGCCACAACGTGACCTCCCAACTCCTACACTCAACGCACTGACCAATACAGCCTCAACGTGACCCTCCCAACCCCTACACTCAACGCACTGACCGATACAGCCACAACGTGACCCTCCCAACTCCTACACTCAACGCACTGACCGATACAGCCACAATACTGCCACAACGTGACCCTCCCAACTCCTACACTCAACGCACTGACCGATACAGCCACAACGTGACCTCCCAACTCCTGCACTCAACACACTGACCAATACAGTCACAACGTGACCCTCCCAACTCCTACACTCAACACACTGACCGATACAGCCACAACGTGACCTCCGAACTCCTACACTCAACACACTGACCGATACAGCCACAACGTGACCCTCCCAACTCCTACACTCAACACACTGACCAATACAGCCACAACGCGACCCTCCCAACCCCTACACTCAACACACTGACCAATACAGCCACAACGTGACCCTCCCAACTCCTACACTCAAAACACTGACCAATACAGTCACAACGTGACCCTCCCAACTCCTACACTCAACACACTGACCGATACAGCCACAACGTGACCCTCCCAACTCCTACACTCAACGCACTGAACAATACAGCCACAACGTGACCCTCCCAACTCCTACACTCAACGCACTGACCAATACAGCCACAACGTGACCTCCCAACTCCTACACTCAACGCACTGACCAATACAGCCACAACGTGACCCTCCCAACTCCCACACTCAACACGCTGACCGATACAGCCACAACGTGACCCTCCCAACTCCTACACTCAACACACTGACCAATGCAGCCACAACGTGACCCTCCCAACTCCTCCACTCAACACACTGACCAATACAGCCACAACGTGACCCTCCCAACTCCTACACTCAACACACTGACCAATACAGCCACAACGCGACCCTCCCAACCCCTACACTCAACACACTGACCGATACAGCCACAACGTGACCTCCCAACTCCTACACTCAACGCACTGACCGATACAGTCACAACATGACCTTCCAACTCCTACACTTAACGCACTGACCAATACCGCCACAACATGACCTTCCAACTCCTACACTTAACGCACTGACCAATACAGCCACAACGTGACCTCCCAACACCTACACTCAACACACTGACCAATACAGCCACAACGTGACCTCCCAACTCCTACACTCAACGCACTGACCAATGCAGCCACAACGTGACCTCCGAACTCCTACACTCAACGCACTGACCGATACAGCCACAACGTGACCTCCCAACTCCTACACTCAACGCACTGACCAATACAGCCACAACGTGACCTCCCAACTCCTACACTCAACGCACTGACCGATACAGTCACAACGTGACCCTCCCAACCCCGACACTCAACACACTGACCGATACAGCCACAACGTGACCTCCCAACGCCTACACTCAACGCACTGACCAATACAGCCTCAACGTGACCCTCCCAACCCCTACACTCAATGCACTGACCGATACAGCCACAACGTGACCCTCCCAACTCCTACACTCAACGCACTGACCGATACAGCCACAACGTGACCCTCCCAACTCCTACACTCAACGCACTGACCGATACAGCCACAATACTGCCACACGTGACCCTCCCAACTCCTACACTCAACGCACTGACCGATACAGCCACAACGTGACCTCCCAACTCCTACACTCAACGCAGTGACCAATACAGCCACAACGTGACCCTCCCAACCCCTACACTCAACGCACTGACCGATACAGCCACAACGTGACCCTCCCAACTCCTACACTCAATGCACTGACCGATACAGCCACAACGTGACCCTCCCAACTCCTACACTCAACGCACTGACCGATACAGCCACAACGTGACCTCCCAACTCCTACACTCAACACACTGACCAATGCAGCCACAACGTGACCCTCCCAACTCCTCCACTCAACACACTGACCAATACAGCCACAACGTGACCCTCCCAACTCCTACACTCAACACACTGACCAATACAGCCACAACGCGACCCTCCCAACCCCTACACTCAACACACTGACCGATACAGCCACAACGTGACCTCCCAACTCCTACACTCAACGCACTGACCGATACAGTCACAACATGACCTTCCAACTCCTACACTTAACGCACTGACCAATACCGCCACAACGTGACCGTCCCAACTCCTACACTCAACGCACTGACCAATGCAGCCACAACGTGACCCTCCCAACCCCTACACTCAACACACTGACCGATACAGCCACAACGTGACCTCCCAACTCCTACACTCAACGCACTGACCGATACAGTCACAACATGACCTTCCAACTCCTACACTCAACGTACTGACCAATACAGCCACAACGTGACCGTCCCAACTCCTACACTCAACGCACTGACCAATGCAGCCACAACGTGACCCTCCCGACTCCTACACTCAACACACTGACCAATACAGCCACAACGTGACCCTCCCAACTCCTACATTCAACACACTGACCGATACAGCCACAACGTGACCCTCCCAACTCCTACATTCAACACACTGACCGATACAGCCACAACGTGACCCTCCCGACTCCTTCACTCAAGGCACTGACCAATACAGCCACAACGTGACCTCGCAACCCCTCCACTCAACACACTGACCAATACAGCCACAACGTGACCTCGCAACTCCGACACTCAACACACTGACCAATACAGCCACAACGTGACCCTCCCAACTCCTGCACTCAACGCACTGACCAATACAGCCACAACGTGACCTCCCAACTCCTACACTCAACGCACTGACCAATACAGCCACAACGTGACCTCGCAACTCCGACACTCAACACACTGACCAATACAGCCACAACGTGACCCTCCCAACTCCTACACTCAACGCACTGACCAATACAGCCACAACGTGACCTCCCAACTCCTACACTCAACACACTGACCGATTCAGCCACAACGTGACCTACCAACTCCTACACTCAACGCACTGACCGATACAGACACAACGTGACCCTCCCGACTCCTACATTCAACGCACTGACCAAAACAGCCACAACGTGACCTACCAACTCCTACACTCAACGCACTGACCGATACAGCCACAACGTGACCCTCCCAACTCCTACACTCAACACACTGACCAATACATCCACAACGTGACCCTCCCAACTCCTACACTCAACGCACTGACCGATACATCCACAACGTGACCTCCCAACTCCTACACTCAACGCACTGACCGATACAGCCACAACGTGACCTCCCAACTCCTACACTCAACGCACTGAACAATACAGCCACAATGTGACCTCCCAACTCCTGCAATCAACGCACTGACCAATCCAGCCACAACGTGACCTCCCAACTCCTACACTCAACGTACTGACCAATACAGCCACAACGTGACCGTCCCAACTCCTACACTCAACACACTGACCAATACAGCCACAACGTAACCTCCCAACTCCTCCACTCAACACACTGACCAATACAGCCACAACGTGACCCTCCAACTCCTCCACTCAACACACTGACCAATACAGCCACAACGTGACCCTCCCGACTCCTCCACTCAATGCACTGACCGATACAGCCACAACGTGTCCCTCCCAACTCCTACACTCAACAGACTGACCAATACAGCCACAACGTGACCCCCCCAACTCCTACACTCAACACACTGACGAAGACAGCCACAACGTAACCTTCCAACTCCTACACTCAACGCACTGACCGATTCAGCCACAACGTGACCTCCCAACTCCTACACTCAACACACTGACTGATACAGCCACAACGTGACCCTCCCAACTCCTACACTCAACGCACTGACCGATTCAGCCACAACGTGACCTCCCAACTCCTACACTCAACACACTGACCAATACAGCCACAACGTGACCCTTCCAACTCCTACACTCAACGCACTGACCAATACAGCCACAACGTGACCCTCCCAACTCCTACACTCAACGCACTGACCAATACAGCCACAACGTGACCCTCCCAACTCCTACACTCAACACACTGACCAATACAGCCACAACGTGACCTCCCAACTCCTACACTCAACGCACTGACCGATACAGACACAACGTGACCCTCCCGACTCCTACATTCAACACACTGACCAATACAGCCACAACGTGACCCTCCCAACTCCTCCACTCAATGCACTGACCGATACAGCCACAACGTGTCCCTCCCAACTCCTACACTCAACAGACTGACCAATACAGCCACAACGTGACCCTCCCAACTCCTACACTCAACGCACTGACCGATACAGCCACAACGTGACCCTCCCAACTCCTACACTCAACGCACTGACCGATTCAGCCACAACGTGACCTCCCAACTCCTACACTCAACGTACTGACCAATACAGCCACAACGTGACCGTCCCAACTCCTACACTCAACGCACTGACCGATTCAGCCACAACGTGACCCTCCCAACTCCTACACTCAACACACTGACGAAGACAGCCACAACGTAACCTTCCAACTCCTACACTCAACGCACTGACCGATTCAGCCACAACGTGACCTCCCAACTCCTACACTCAACACACTGACCAATACAGCCACAACGTGACCCTTCCAACTCCTACACTCAACGCACTGACCGATTCAGCCACAACGTGACCTCCCAACTCCTACACTCAACACACTGACTGATACAGCCACAACGTGACCCTCCCAACTCCTACACTCAACGCACTGACCGATTCAGCCACAACGTGACCTCCCAACTCCTACACTCAACACACTGACCAATACAGCCACAACGTGACCCTTCCAACTCCTACACTCAACGCACTGACCAATACAGCCACAACGTGACCCTCCCAACTCCTACACTCAACGCACTGACCAATACAGCCACAACGTGACCCTCCCAACTCCTACACTCAACACACTGACCAATACAGCCACAACGTGACCTCCCAACTCCTACACTCAACGCACTGACCGATACAGACACAACGTGACCCTCCCGACTCCTACATTCAACGCACTGACCATACAGCCACAACGTGACCCTCCCAACTCCTACACTCAACGCACTGACCGATACAGCCACAACGTGACCTCCCAACTCCGACACTCAACGCACTGACCGATACAGCCACAACGTGACCTCCCAACTCCTACACTCAACGCACTGAACAATACAGCCACAATGTGACCTCCCAACTCCTACACTCTACACACTGACCAATCCAGCCACAACGTCACCCTCCCAACTCCTCCACTCAACGCACTGACCGATTCAGCCACAACGTGACCTCCCAACTCCTACACTCAACGTACTGACCAATACATCCACAACGTGACCGTCCCAACTTCTACCCTCAACGCACTGACCGATTCAGCCACAACGTGACCTCCCAACTCCTACACTCAATGCACTGACCGATACAGCCACAACGAGACCCTCCCAACTCCTACACTCAACGCACTGACCAATACAGCCACAACGTGACCCTCCCAACTCCTGCACTCAACGCACTGACCGATACAGCCACAACGTGACCTCCCAACTCCTACACTCAACGCACTGAACAATACAGCCACAATGTGACCCTCCCAACTCCTACACTCAACACACTGACCGATACAGCCACAACGTGACCCTCCCAACTCCTACACTCAACGCACTGACCAATACAGCCACAACGTGACCATCCCAACTCCTACACACAACGCACTGACCGATTCAGCCACAACGTGACCTCCCAACTCCTACACTCAACACACTGACCAATACAGCCACAACGTGACCTTCCAACTCCTACACTCAACGCACTGACCAACACAGGCACAACGTGACCCTCCCGACTCCTTCACTCAAGGCACTGACCAATACAGCCACAACGTGACCTCCCAACTCCTCCACTCAACACACTGACCAATACAGCCACAACGTGACCCTCCAACTCCTCCACTCAACACACTGACCAATACAGCCACAACGTGACCCTCCCAACTCCTCCACTCAATGCACTGACCGATACAGCCACAACGTGTCCCTCCCAACTCCTACACTCAACAGACTGACCAATACAGCCACAACGTGACCCTCCCAACTCCTACACTCAACGCACTGACCGATACAGCCACAACGTGACCCTCCCAACTCCTACACTCAACGCACTGACCGATTCAGCCACAACGTGACCTCCCAACTCCTACACTCAACGTACTGACCAATACAGCCACAACGTGACCGTCCCAACTCCTACACTCAACGCACTGACCGATTCAGCCACAACGTGACCCTCCCAACTCCTACACTCAACGCACTGACGAAGACAGCCACAACGTAACCTTCCAACTCCTACACTCAACGCACTGACCGATTCAGCCACAACGTGACCTCCCAACTCCTACACTCAACACACTGACCAATACAGCCACAACGTGACCCTTCCAACTCCTACACTCAACGCACTGACCGATTCAGCCACAACGTGACCTCCCAACTCCTACACTCAACACACTGACCGATACAGCCACAACGTGACCCTCCCAACTCCTACACTCAACGCACTGACCGATTCAGCCACAACGTGACCATCCCAACTCCTACACACAACGCACTGACCAATACAGCCACAACGTGACCCTCCCAACTCCTACACTCAACACACTGACCGATACAGCCACAACGTGACCTCCCAACTCCGACACTCAACACACTGACCAATACAGCCACAAAGTGACCCTCACGACTCCTTCACTCAACGCACTGACCAATACAGCCACAACGTGACCTCCCAACTCCTACACTCAACGCACTGACCGATACAGACACAACGTGACCCTCCCAACTCCTACACTCAACACACTGACCAATACAGCCACAACGTGACCCTCCCAACTCCGACACTCAACACACTGACCAATACAGCCACAACGTGACCTCCCAACTCCTCCACTCAACGCACTGACCGATGCAGACACAACGTGACCCTCCCGACTCCTACACTCAACGCACTGACCGATACAGCCACAACGTGACCCTCCCAACCCCTACACTCAACGCACTGACCAATACAGCCACAACGTGACCCTCCCAAATCCTACAATCAACGCACTGACCAATCCAGCCACAACGTGACCCTCCCAACTCCTCCACTCAACGCACTGACCGATTCAGCCACAACGTGACCTCCCAACTCCTACACTCAACGTACTGACCAATACAGCCACAACGTGACCGTCCCAACTTCTACACTCAACGCACTGACCGATTCAGCCACAACGTGACCTCCCAACTCCTACACTCAACACACTGACCAATACAGCCACAACGTGACCGTCCCAACTTCTACACTCAACGCACTGACCGATTCAGCCACAACGTGACCTCCCAACTCCTACACTCAACACACTGACCGATACAGCCACAACATGAACCTCCCGACTCCTTCACTCAAGGCACTGACCAATACAGCCACAACGTGACCTCCCAACTCCTCCACTCAACACACTGACCAATACAGCCACAATGTGACCCTCCCAACTCCTCCACTCAACACACTGACCAATACAGCCACAACGTGACCCTCCCAACTCCTCCACTCAACGCACTGACCAATACAGCCACAACGTGACCTCCCAACTCCTACACTCAACGTACTGACCAATACAGCCACAACGTGACCGTCCCAACTCCTACACTCAACGCACTGACCAATACAGCCACAACGTGACCCTCCCGACTCCTACACTCAACACACTGACCAATACAGCCACAACGTGACCCTCCCAACTCCTACATTCAACACACTGACCGATACAGCCACAACGTGACCCTCCCAACTCCTACATTCAACACACTGACCGATACAGCCACAACGTGACCCTCCCGACTCCTTCACTCAAGGCACTGACCAATACAGCCACAACGTGACCTCGCAACCCCTCCACTCAACACACTGACCAATACAGCCACAACGTGACCTCGCAACTCCGACACTCAACACACTGACCAATACAGCCACAACGTGACCCTCCCAACTCCTGCACTCAACGCACTGACCAATACAGCCACAACGTGACCTCCCAACTCCTACACTCAACGCACTGACCAATACAGCCACAACGTGACCTCGCAACTCCGACACTCAACACACTGACCAATACAGCCACAACGTGACCCTCCCAACTCCTACACTCAACGCACTGACCAATACAGCCACAACGTGACCTCCCAACTCCTACACTCAACACACTGACCGATTCAGCCACAACGTGACCTACCAACTCCTACACTCAACGCACTGACCGATACAGACACAACGTGACCCTCCCGACTCCTACATTCAACGCACTGACCAAAACAGCCACAACGTGACCTACCAACTCCTACACTCAACGCACTGACCGATACAGCCACAACGTGACCCTCCCAACTCCTACACTCAACACACTGACCAATACATCCACAACGTGACCCTCCCAACTCCTACACTCAACGCACTGACCGATACCTCCACAACGTGACCTCCCAACTCCTACACTCAACGCACTGACCGATACAGCCACAACGTGACCTCCCAACTCCTACACTCAACGCACTGAACAATACAGCCACAATGTGACCTCCCAACTCCTGCAATCAACGCACTGACCAATCCAGCCACAACGTGACCTCCCAACTCCTACACTCAACGTACTGACCAATACAGCCACAACGTGACCGTCCCAACTCCTACACTCAACACACTGACCAATACAGCCACAACGTAACCTTCCAACTCCTACACTCAACGCACTGACCAATCCAGCCACAACGTGACCCTCCCAACTCCTACACTCAACGCACTGACCAATACAGCCACAACGTGACCCTCCCGACTCCTTCACTCAAGGCAGTGACCAATACAGCCACAACGTGACCTCCCAACTCCTCCACTCAACACACTGACCAATACAGCCACAACGTGACCCTCCCAACTCCTCCACTCAACACACTGACCGATACAGCCACAACGTGACCCTCCCAACCCCTACACTCAACGCACTGACCGATACAGCCACAACGTGACCCTCCCAACCCCTACACACAACGTACTGACCGATACAGACACAACGTGACCCTCCCAACCACTACACTCAAAGCACTGACCGATACAGCCACAACGTGACCCTCCCAACTCCTACACTCAACACACTGACCAATACAGCCACAATGTGACCCTCCCAACTCCTCCACTCAACGCACTGACCGATACAGCCACAACGTGACCCTCCCAACTCCTACACTCAACACACTGACCAATACAGACACAACGTGACCCTCCCAACTCCTACACTCAACGCACTGACCGATACAGCCACAACGTGACCCTCCCAACTCCTACACTCAACAGTCTGACCAATCCAGCCACAACGTGACCCTCCCATCTCCTACACTCAACGCACTGACCGATTCAGCCACAACGTGACCTCCCAACTCCTACACTCAACGTACTGACCAATACAGCCACAACGTGACCGTCCCAACTCCTGCACTCAACGCACTGACCGATTCAGCCACAACGTGACCTCCCAACCCCTACACTCAACACACTGACCAATACAGCCATAACGTAACCTTCCAACTCCTACACTCAACACACTGACCAATACAGCCACAACGTGACCCTCCCGAAACCTTCACTCAAGGCACTGACCAATAAAGCCACAACGTGACCCTCCCAACTCCTACACTCAACACACTGACCAATACAGCCACAACGTGACCTCCCAACTCTTACACTCAACGCACTGACCAATACAGCCACAACGTGACCCTCACGACTCCTTCACTCAAGGCACTGACCGATACAGCCACAACGAGACCCTCCCAACTCCTACACTCAACGCACTGACCAATACAGCCACAACGTGACCCTCCCAACTCCTACACTCAACGCACTGACCGATACAGCCACAACGTGACCTCCCAACTCCTACACTCAACGCACTGAACAATACAGCCACAATGTGACCCTCCCAACTCCTACACTCAACACACTGACCGATACAGCCACAACGTGACCCTCCCAACTCCTACACTCAACGCACTGACCAATACAGCCACAACGTGACCATCCCAACTCCTACACACAACGCACTGACCGATTCAGCCACAACGTGACCTCCCAACTCCTACACTCAACACACTGACCAATACAGCCACAACGTGACCTTCCAACTCCTACACTCAACGCACTGACCAACACAGGCACAACGTGACCCTCCCGACTCCTTCACTCAAGGCACTGACCAATACAGCCACAACGTGACCTCCCAACTCCTCCACTCAACACACTGACCAATACAGCCACAACGTGACCCTCCAACTCCTCCACTCAACACACTGACCAATACAGCCACAACGTGACCCTCCCAACTCCTCCACTCAATGCACTGACCGATACAGCCACAACGTGTCCCTCCCAACTCCTACACTCAACAGACTGACCAATACAGCCACAACGTGACCCTCCCAACTCCTACACTCAACGCACTGACCGATACAGCCACAACGTGACCCTCCCAACTCCTACACTCAACGCACTGACCGATTCAGCCACAACGTGACCTCCCAACTCCTACACTCAACGTACTGACCAATACAGCCACAACGTGACCGTCCCAACTCCTACACTCAACGCACTGACCGATTCAGCCACAACGTGACCCTCCCAACTCCTACACTCAACACACTGACGAAGACAGCCACAACGTAACCTTCCAACTCCTACACTCAACGCACTGACCGATTCAGCCACAACGTGACCTCCCAACTCCTACACTCAACACACTGACCAATACAGCCACAACGTGACCCTTCCAACTCCTACACTCAACGCACTGACCGATTCAGCCACAACGTGACCTCCCAACTCCTACACTCAACACACTGACTGATACAGCCACAACGTGACCCTCCCAACTCCTACACTCAACGCACTGACCGATTCAGCCACAACGTGACCTCCCAACTCCTACACTCAACACACTGACCAATACAGCCACAACGTGACCTCCCAACTCTTACACTCAACGCACTGACCAATACAGCCACAACGTGACCCTCACGACTCCTTCACTCAAGGCACTGACCGATACAGCCACAACGAGACCCTCCCAACTCCTACACTCAACGCACTGACCAATACAGCCACAACGTGACCCTCCCAACTCCTACACTCAACGCACTGACCGATACAGCCACAACGTGACCTCCCAACTCCTACACTCAACGCACTGAACAATACAGCCACAATGTGACCCTCCCAACTCCTACACTCAACACACTGACCGATACAGCCACAACGTGACCCTCCCAACTCCTACACTCAACGCACTGACCAATACAGCCACAACGTGACCATCCCAACTCCTACACACAACGCACTGACCGATTCAGCCACAACGTGACCTCCCAACTCCTACACTCAACACACTGACCAATACAGCCACAACGTGACCTTCCAACTCCTACACTCAACGCACTGACCAACACAGGCACAACGTGACCCTCCCGACTCCTTCACTCAAGGCACTGACCAATACAGCCACAACGTGACCTCCCAACTCCTCCACTCAACACACTGACCAATACAGCCACAACGTGACCCTCCAACTCCTCCACTCAACACACTGACCAATACAGCCACAACGTGACCCTCCCAACTCCTCCACTCAATGCACTGACCGATACAGCCACAACGTGTCCCTCCCAACTCCTACACTCAACAGACTGACCAATACAGCCACAACGTGACCCTCCCAACTCCTACACTCAACGCACTGACCGATACAGCCACAACGTGACCCTCCCAACTCCTACACTCAACGCACTGACCGATTCAGCCACAACGTGACCTCCCAACTCCTACACTCAACGTACTGACCAATACAGCCACAACGTGACCGTCCCAACTCCTACACTCAACGCACTGACCGATTCAGCCACAACGTGACCCTCCCAACTCCTACACTCAACACACTGACGAAGACAGCCACAACGTAACCTTCCAACTCCTACACTCAACGCACTGACCGATTCAGCCACAACGTGACCTCCCAACTCCTACACTCAACACACTGACCAATACAGCCACAACGTGACCCTTCCAACTCCTACACTCAACGCACTGACCGATTCAGCCACAACGTGACCTCCCAACTCCTACACTCAACACACTGACTGATACAGCCACAACGTGACCCTCCCAACTCCTACACTCAACGCACTGACCGATTCAGCCACAACGTGACCTCCCAACTCCTACACTCAACACACTGACCAATACAGCCACAACGTGACCCTTCCAACTCCTACACTCAACGCACTGACCAATACAGCCACAACGTGACCCTCCCAACTCCTACACTCAACGCACTGACCAATACAGCCACAACGTGACCCTCCCAACTCCTACACTCAACACACTGACCGATACAGCCACAACGTGACCTCCCAACTCCGACACTCAACACACTGACCAATACAGCCACAAAGTGACCCTCACGACTCCTTCACTCAACGCACTGACCAATACAGCCACAACGTGACCTCCCAACTCCTACACTCAACGCACTGACCGATACAGACACAACGTGACCCTCCCAACTCCTACACTCAACACACTGACCAATACAGCCACAACGTGACCCTCCCAACTCCGACACTCAACACACTGACCAATACAGCCACAACGTGACCTCCCAACTCCTCCACTCAACGCACTGACCGATGCAGACACAACGTGACCCTCCCGACTCCTACACTCAACGCACTGACCGATACAGCCACAACGTGACCCTCCCAACCCCTACACTCAACGCACTGACCAATACAGCCACAACGTGACCCTCCCAAATCCTACAATCAACGCACTGACCAATCCAGCCACAACGTGACCCTCCCAACTCCTCCACTCAACGCACTGACCGATTCAGCCACAACGTGACCTCCCAACTCCTACACTCAACGTACTGACCAATACAGCCACAACGTGACCGTCCCAACTTCTACACTCAACGCACTGACCGATTCAGCCACAACGTGACCTCCCAACTCCTACACTCAACACACTGACCAATACAGCCACAACGTGACCGTCCCAACTTCTACACTCAACGCACTGACCGATTCAGCCACAACGTGACCTCCCAACTCCTACACTCAACACACTGACCGATACAGCCACAACATGAACCTCCCGACTCCTTCACTCAAGGCACTGACCAATACAGCCACAACGTGACCTCCCAACTCCTCCACTCAACACACTGACCAATACAGCCACAATGTGACCCTCCCAACTCCTCCACTCAACACACTGACCAATACAGCCACAACGTGACCCTCCCAACTCCTCCACTCAACGCACTGACCAATACAGCCACAACGTGACCTCCCAACTCCTACACTCAACGTACTGACCAATACAGCCACAACGTGACCGTCCCAACTCCTACACTCAACGCACTGACCAATACAGCCACAACGTGACCGTCCCAACTCCTACACACAACACACTGACCAATACAGCCACAACGTGACCCTCCCAACTCCTACATTCAACACACTGACCGATACAGCCACAACGTGACCCTCCCAACTCCTACATTCAACACACTGACCGATACAGCCACAACGTGACCCTCCCGACTCCTTCACTCAAGGCACTGACCAATACAGCCACAACGTGACCTCGCAACCCCTCCACTCAACACACTGACCAATACAGCCACAACGTGACCTCGCAACTCCGACACTCAACACACTGACCAATACAGCCACAACGTGACCCTCCCAACTCCTGCACTCAACGCACTGACCAATACAGCCACAACGTGACCTCCCAACTCCTACACTCAACGCACTGACCAATACAGCCACAACGTGACCTCGCAACTCCGACACTCAACACACTGACCAATACAGCCACAACGTGACCCTCCCAACTCCTACACTCAACGCACTGACCAATACAGCCACAACGTGACCTCCCAACTCCTACACTCAACACACTGACCGATTCAGCCACAACGTGACCTACCAACTCCTACACTCAACGCACTGACCGATACAGACACAACGTGACCCTCCCGACTCCTACATTCAACGCACTGACCGATACAGCCACAACGTGACCTTCCAACTCCTACATTCAACGCACTGACCGATACAGCCACAACGTGACCCTCCCAACTCCTACACTCAACGCACTGACCAAAACAGCCACAACGTGACCTACCAACTTCTACACTCAACGCACTGACCAATACAGCCACAACGTGACCTCCCAACTCCTACACTCAACGCACTGACCGATACAGCCACAACGTGACCCTCCCAACTCCTACACTCAACACACTGACCAATACATCCACAACGTGACCCTCCCAACTCCTACACTCAACGCACTGACCGATACATCCACAACGTGACCTCCCAACTCCTACACTCAACGCACTGACCGATACAGCCACAACGTGACCTCCCAACTCCTACACTCAACGCACTGAACAATACAGCCACAATGTGACCTCCCAACTCCTGCAATCAACGCACTGACCAATCCAGCCACAACGTGACCTCCCAACTCCTACACTCAACGTACTGACCAATACAGCCACAACGTGACCGTCCCAACTCCTACACTCAACACACTGACCAATACAGCCACAACGTAACCTTCCAACTCCTACACTCAACGCACTGACCGATACAGCCACAACGTGACCCTCCCGACTCCTTCACTCAAGGCAGTGACCAATACAGCCACAACGTGACCTCCCAACTCCTCCACTCAACACACTGACCAATACAGCCACAACGTGACCCTCCCAACTCCTCCACTCAACACACTGACCGATACAGCCACAACGTGACCCTCCCAACCCCTACACTCAACGCACTGACCGATACAGCCACAACGTGACCCTCCCAACCCCTATACCCAACACACTGACCAATACAGCCACAACGTAACCTTCCAACTCCTACACTCAACGCACTGACCAATACAGCCACAACGTGACCCTCCCGACTCCTTCACTCAAGGCAGTGACCAATACAGCCACAACGTGACCTCCCAACTCCTCCACTCAACACACTGACCAATACAGCCACAACGTGACCCTCCCAACTCCTCCACTCAACACACTGACCGATACAGCCACAACGTGACCCTCCCAACCCCTACACTCAACGCACTGACCGATACAGCCACAACGTGACCCTCCCAACCCCTACACACAACGTACTGACCGATACAGACACAACGTGACCCTCCCAACCACTACACTCAAAGCACTGACCGATACAGCCACAACGTGACCCTCCCAACTCCTACACTCAACACACTGACCAATACAGCCACAATGTGACCCTCCCAACTCCTCCACTCAACGCACTGACCGATACAGCCACAACGTGACCCTCCCAACTCCTACACTCAACACACTGACCAATACAGACACAACGTGACCCTCCCAACTCCTACACTCAACGCACTGACCGATACAGCCACAACGTGACCCTCCCAACTCCTACACTCAACAGTCTGACCAATCCAGCCACAACGTGACCCTCCCATCTCCTACACTCAACGCACTGACCGATTCAGCCACAACGTGACCTCCCAACTCCTACACTCAACGTACTGACCAATACAGCCACAACGTGACCGTCCCAACTCCTGCACTCAACGCACTGACCGATTCAGCCACAACGTGACCTCCCAACCCCTACACTCAACACACTGACCAATACAGCCATAACGTAACCTTCCAACTCCTACACTCAACACACTGACCAATACAGCCACAACGTGACCCTCCCGAAACCTTCACTCAAGGCACTGACCAATAAAGCCACAACGTGACCCTCCCAACTCCTACACTCAACACACTGACCAATACAGCCACAACGTGACCTCCCAACTCTTACACTCAACGCACTGACCAATACAGCCACAACGTGACCCTCACGACTCCTTCACTCAAGGCACTGACCAATACAGCCACAACGTGACCCTCACAACTCCTACACTCAACGCACTGACCAATACAGCCACAATGTGACCTCCCAACTCCTACACTCAACGCACTGACCGATACAGCCACAACGTGACCGTCCCAACTCCTACACTCAACGCACTGACCGATACAGCCACAACGTGACCCTCCCAACTCCTACACTCAACGCACTGACCGATACAGCCACAACGTGACCCTCCCAACTCCTACAGTCAACGCACTGACTGATACAGCCACAACGTGACCTCCCAACTCCTACACTCAACGCACTGACCAATACAGACACAACGTGACCCTCCCGACTCCTACATTCAACGCACTGACCACACAGCCACAACGTGACCCTCCCAACTCCTACACTCAACGCACTGAACAATACAGCCACAGTGTGACCTCCCAACTCCTACACTCAACGCACTGACCAATACAGCAACAACGTGACCTCCCAACTCCTACAATCAACGCACTGACCAATCCAGCCACAACGTGACCCTCCCAACTCCTACACTCAATGCACTGACCGATTCAGCCACAACGTGACCTCCCAACTCCTACACTCAACGTACTGACCAATACAGCCACAACGTGACCCTCCCAACTCCTACACTCAACACACTGACCAATACAGCCACAACGTGACCGTCCCAACTCCTACACTCAACGCACTGACCGATTCAGCCACAACGTGACCCTCCCAACTCCTACACTCAACACACTGACCAATACAGCCGCAACGTGACCCTCCCAACCCCTACACACAACGTACTGCCCGATACAGACACAACGTGACCCTCCCAACCACTACACTCAATGCACTGACCGATACAGCCACAACGTGACCCTCCCAACTCCTACACTCAACACACTGACCAATACAGCCACAATGTGACCCTCCCAACTCCTCCACTCAACGCACTGACCGATACAGCCACAACGTGACCCTCCCAACTCCTACACTCAACACACTGACCAATACAGCCACAATGTGACCCTCCCAACTCCTCCACTCAACGCACTGACCGATCCAGCCACAACGTGACCCTCCCAACTCCTACACTCAACACACTGACCAATACAGCCACAATGTGACCCTCCCAACTCCTCCACTCAACGCACTGACCGATACAGCCACAACGTGATCCTACCAACTCCTACACTCAACGCACTGACCAATACAGCCACAACGTGACCATCCCAAACCATACACTCAACACACTGACCGATACAGCCACAACGTGACCCTCCCAACTCCTACACTCAACACACTGACCGATACAGCCACAACGTGACCCTCCCAACTCCTACACTCAACGCACTGACCAATACAGTCACTACGTGACCCTCCCAACACCTACACTCAACGCACTGACCAATACAGCCACAACGTGACCCTCCCAACTCCTACACTCAACGCACTGACCAATACAGCCACAACGTGACCCTCCCAACCCCTACACTGAACGCACTGTCCGACACAGCCACAACGTGACCCTCCCAACTCCTACACTCAACACACTGACCGATACAGCCACAACATGAGCCTCCCAACTCCTCCACTCAACGCACTGACCAATACAGCCACAGCGTGACCATCCCAAACCCGACACTCAACACACTGACCGATGCAGACATAACGTGACCCTCCCAACTCCTACACTCTACACACTGACCGATACAGCCACAACGTGACCCTCCGAACTCCTACACACAACACACTGACCAATACAGCCACAACGTGACCCGCCCAACTCCTACACTCAACGCACTGACCGATACAGCCACAACGTGACCCTCCCAACTCCTACACTAAACGCACTGATCAATACAGCCACAACGTGACCTCCCAACCCCTACACTCAACGCACTGACCGATACAGCCACAACGTGACCCTCCCAACTCCTACACTCAACACACTGACCGATACAGCGACAACATGACCCTCCCAACTCCTCCACTCAATGCACTGACCGATACAGCCACAACGTGACCCTCCCAACTCCTACACTCAACGCACTGACCAATACAGCCACAACGTGACCCTCCCAACTCCTACACACAACGCACTGACCGATACAGCCACAACGTGACCCTCCCAACTCCTACACTCAACGCACTGACCGATACAGCCTCAACGTGACCCTCCCAACTCCTACACTCAACGCACTGACCTATACAGCCTCAACGTGACCTCCCAACTCCTACACTCAACGCACTGACCAATACAGTCGCAACCTGACCTCCCAACTCCTACACTCAACGCACTGACCAATACAGCCACAACGTGACCCTCCCAACTCCTACACTCAACACACTGACCAATACAGCCACAATGTGACCCTCCCAACTCCTACACACAACGCACTGACCGATACAGCCACAACGTGACCTCCCAACTCCTACACTCAACACACTGACCAATACAGCCACAACGTGACCCTCCCAACTCCTATACTCAACACACTGACCGATACAGCCACGTGACCTCCCAACTCCTACACTCAACGCACTGACCGATACAGCCACAACGTGACCCTCCCAACTCCGACACTCAACACACTGACCAATACAGTCACAACGTGACCCTCCCAACTCCTACACTCAACACACTGACCAATACAGCCACAACGTGACCCTCCCAACTCCCACACTGAACACACTGACCGATACAGCCACGTGACCTCCCAACTCCTACACTCAACACACTGACCGATACAGCCACAACGTGACCCTCCCAACTCCTCCACTCAACGCACTGACCAATACAGCCACAACGTCACCCTCCCAACCCCTACACTCAACACACTGACCGATATAGTCACAACGTGACCTCCCAACTCCTACACTCAACACACTGACCAATACAGCCACAACGTGACTGTCCCAACTCCTACACTCAACGCACTGACCAATACAGCCACAACGTGACCCTCCCGACTCCTACACTCAACACACTGACCAATACAGCCACAACGTGACCCTCCCAACTCCTACATTCAACACACTGACCGATACAGCCACAACGTGACCCTCCCAACTCCTACATTCAACACACTGACCGATACAGCCACAACGTGACCCTCCCGACTCCTTCACTCAAGGCACTGACCAATACAGCCACAACGTGACCTCGCAACCCCTCCACTCAACACACTGACCAATACAGCCACAACGTGACCCTCCCAACTCCTGCACTCAACGCACTGACCGATACAGCCACAACGTGACCTCCCAACTCCGACACTCAACACACTGACCAATACAGCCACAACGTGACCCTCCCAACTCCTACACTCAACATACTGACCGATTCAGCCACAACGTGACCTACCAACTCCTGCACTCAACGCACTGACCAATACAGCCACAACGTGACCTCCCAACTCCTACACTCAACGCACTGACCGATACAGCCACAACGTGACCTCCCAACTCCGACACTCAACGCACTGACCAATACAGCCACAACGTGACCCTCCCAACTCCTACACTCAACATACTGACCGATTCAGCCACAACGTGACCTACCAACTCCTACACTCAACGCACTGACCGATACAGACACAACGTGACCCTCCCGACTCCTACATTCAACGCACTGACCAATACAGCCACAACGTGACCTCCCAACTCCTACACTCAACGCACTGACCGATACAGCCACAACGTGACCCTCCCAACTCCTACACTCAACACACTGACCAATACATCCACAACGTGACCCTCCCAACTCCTACACTCAACGCACTGACCGATACATCCACAACGTGACCTCCCAACTCCTACACTCAACGCACTGACCGATACAGCCACAACGTGACCTCCCAACTCCTACACTCAACGCACTGAACAATACAGCCACAATGTGACCTCCCAACTCCTGCAATCAACGCACTGACCAATCCAGCCACAACGTGACCTCCCAACTCCTACACTCAACGTACTGACCAATACAGCCACAACGTGACCGTCCCAACTCCTACACTCAACGCACTGACCGATACAGCCACAACGTGACCTCCCAACTCCTACACTCAACACACTGACCAATACAGCCACAACGTAACCTTCCAACTCCTACACTCAACGCACTGACCAATACAGCCACAACGTGACCCTCCCAACTCCTACACTCAACGCACTGACCAATACAGCCACAACGTGACCCTCCCAACCCCTACACACAACGTACTGACCGATACAGACACAACGTGACCCTCCCAACCACTACACTCAAAGCACTGACCGATACAGCCACAACGTGACCCTCCCAACTCCTACACTCAACACACTGACCAATACAGCCACAATGTGACCCTCCCAATCCTCCACTCAACGCACTGACCGATACAGCCACAACGTGACCCTCCCAACTCCTACACTCAACACACTGACCAATACAGACACAACGTGACCCTCCCAACTCCTACACTCAACGCACTGACCGATACAGCCACAACGTGACCCTCCCAACTCCTACACTCAACAGACTGACCAATCCAGCCACAACGTGACCCTCCCATCTCCTACACTCAACGCACTGACCGATTCAGCCACAACGTGACCTCCCAACTCCTACACTCAACGTACTGACCAATACAGCCACAACGTGACCCTCCCAACTCCTACACTCAACACACTGACCAATACAGCCACAACGTGACCCTCCCAACTCCTCCACTCAACACACTGACCAATACAGCCACAACGTGACCCTCCCAACTCCTCCACTCAACGCACTGACCGATACAGCCACAACGTGACCCTCCCAACCCCTACACACAACGTACTGACCGATACAGACACAACGTGACCCTCCCAACCACTACACTCAAAGCACTGACCGATACAGCCACAACGTGACCCTCCCAACTCCTACACTCAACACACTGACCAATACAGCCACAATGTGACCCTCCCAACTCCTCCACTCAACGCACTGACCGATACAGCCACAACGTGACCCTCCCAACTCCTACACTCAACACACTGACCAATACAGACACAACGTGACCCTCCCAACTCCTACACTCAACGCACTGACCGAAACAGCCACAACGTGACCCTCCCAACTCCTACACTCAACAGACTGACCAATCCAGCCACAACGTGACCCTCCCATCTCCTACACTCAACGCACTGACCGATTCAGCCACAACGTGACCTCCCAACCCCTACACTCAACACACTGACCAATACAGCCATAACGTAACCTTCCAACTCCTACACACAACACACTGACCAATACAGCCACAACGTGACCCTCCCGAAACCTTCACTCAAGGCACTGACCAATACAGCCACAACGTGACCCTCCCAACTCCTACTCTCAACGCACTGACCAATACAGCCACAACGTGACCCTCCCAACTCCTACACTCAACGCACTGACCAATACAGCCACAACGTGACCCTCACGACTCCTTCACTCAACGCACTGACCAATACAGCCACAACGTGACCCTCACAACTCCTACACTCAACGCACTGACCAATACAGCCACAATGTGACCTCCCAACTCCTACACTCAACGCACTGACCGATACAGCCACAACGTGACCGTCCCAACTCCTACACTCAACGCACTGACCGATACAGCCACAACGTGACCCTCCCAACTCCTACACTCAACACACTGACCAATACAGACACAACGTTACCCTCCCGACTCCTACATTCAACGCACTGACCACACAGCCACAACGTGACCCTCCCAACTCCTACACTCAACGCACTGAACAATACAGCCACAGTGTGACCTCCCAACTCCTACACTCAACGCACTGACCAATACAGCAACAACGTGACCTCCCAACTCCTACAATCAACGCACTGACCAATCCAGCCACAACGTGACCCTCCCAACTCCTACACTCAATGCACTGACCGATTCAGCCACAACGTGACCTCCCAACTCCTACACTCAACGTACTGACCAATACAGCCACAACGTGACCCTCCCAACTCCTACACTCAACACACTGACCAATACAGCCACAACGTGACCGTCCCAACTCCTACACTCAACGCACTGACCGATTCAGCCACAACGTGAACCTCCCAACTCCTACACTCAACACACTGACCAATACAGCCGCAACGTGACCCTCCCAACCCCTACACACAACGTACTGACCGATACAGACACAACGTGACCCTCCCAACCACTACACTCAATGCACTGACCGATACAGCCACAACGTGACCCTCCCAACTCCTACACTCAACACACTGACCAATACAGCCACAATGTGACCCTCCCAACTCCTCCACTCAACGCACTGACCGATACAGCCACAACGTGACCCTCCCAACTCCGACACTCAACACACTGACCAATACAGCCACAATGTGACCCTCCCAACTCCTCCACTCAACGCACTGACCGATACAGCCACAACGTGACCCTCCCAACTCCTACACTCAACACACTGACCAATACAGCCACAATGTGACCCTCCCAACTCCTCCACTCAACGCACTGACCGATACAGCCACAACGTGATCCTCCCAACTCCTACACTCAATGCACTGACCAATACAGCCACAACGTGACCATCCCAAACCATACACTCAACACACTGACCGATACAGCCACAACGTGACCCTCCCAACTCCTACACTCAACACACTGACCGATACAGCCACAACGTGACCCTCCCAACTCCTACACTCAACGCACTGACCAATACAGCCACAACGTGACCCTCCCAACCCCTACACTCAACGCACTGTCCGATACAGCCACAACGTGACCCTCCCAACTCCTACACTCAACACACTGACCGATACAGCCACAACATGAGCCTCCCAACTCCTCCACTCAACGCACTGACCAATACAGCCACAGCGTGACCATCCCAAACCCGACACTCAACACACTGACCGATGCAGCCATAACGTGACCCTCCCAACTCCTACACTCTACACACTGACCGATACAGCCACAACGTGACCCTCCCAACTCCTACACACAACACACTGACCAATACAGCCACAACGTGACCCTCCCAACTCCTACACGAAACGCACTGATCAATGCAGCCACAACGTGACCTCCCAACCCCTACACTCAACGCACTGACCAATACAGCCACAACGTGACCCTCCCAACTCCTACACTCAACACACTGACCAATACAGACACAATGTGACCCTCCCAACTCCTACACTCAACACACTGACCAATACAGCCACAACGTGACCCTCCCAACTCCTACACGAAACGCACTGATCAATACAGCCACAACGTGACCTCCCAACCCCTACACTCAACGCACTGACCAATACAGCCACAACGTGACCCTCCCAACTCCTACACTCAACACACTGACCAATACAGACACAATGTGACCCTCCCAACTCCTACACTCAACACACTGACCAATACAGCCACAATGTGACCCTCCCAACTCCTCCACTCAACGCACTGACCGATACAGCCACAACGTGACCCTCCCAACTCCGACACTCAACGCACTGACCAATACAGCCACAATGTGACCCTCCCAACTCCTCCACTCAACGCACTGACCGATACAGCCACAACGTGACCCTCCCAACTCCTACACTCAACACACTGACCAATACAGCCACAATGTGACCCTCCCAACTCCTCCACTCAACGCACTGACCGATACAGCCACAACGTGATCCTCCCAACTCCTACACTCAATGCACTGACCAATACAGCCACAACGTGACCATCCCAAACCATACACTCAACACACTGACCGATACAGCCACAACGTGACCCTCCCAACTCCTACACTCAACACACTGACCGATACAGCCACAACGTGACCCTCCCAACTCCTACACTCAACGCACTGATCAATACAGCCACAACGTGACCCTCCCAACTCCTACACTCAACGCACTGACCAATACAGCCACAACGTGACCCTCCCAACCCCTACACTCAACGCACTGTCCGATACAGCCACAACGTGACCCTCCCAACTCCTACACTCAACACACTGACCGATACAGCCACAACATGAGCCTCCCAACTCCTCCACTCAACGCACTGACCAATACAGCCACAGCGTGACCATCCCAAACCCGACACTCAACACACTGACCGATACAGCCATAACGTGACCCTCCCAAATCCTACACTCTACACACTGACCGATACAGCCACAACGTGACCCTCCCAACTCCTACACACAACACACTGACCAATACAGCCACAACGTGACCCTCCCAACTCCTACACTCAACGCACTGACCGATACAGCCACAACGTGACCCTCCCAACTCCTACACTCAACGCACTGACCGATACAGCCACAACGTGACCCTCCCAAATCCTACACGAAACGCACTGATCAATACAGCCACAACGTGACCTCCCAACCCCTACACTCAACGCACTGACCGATACAGCCACAACGTGACCCTCCCAACTCCTACACTCAACACACTGACCGATACAGCGACAACATGACCCTCCCAACTCCTCCACTCAATGCACTGACCGATACAGCCACAACGTGACCCTCCCAACTCCTACACTCAACGCACTGACCAATACAGCCACAACGTGACCCTCCCAACTCCTACACACAACGCACTGACCGATACAGCCACAACGTGACCCTCCCAACTCCTACACTCAACGCACTGACCGATACAGCCTCAACGTGACCCTCCCAACTCCTACACTCAACGCACTGACCTATACAGCCTCAACGTGACCTCCCAACTCCTACACTCAACGCACTGACCAATACAGTCGCAACCTGACCTCCCAACTCCTACACTCAACGCACTGACCAATACAGCCACAATGTGACCCTCCCAACTCCTACACACAACGCACTGATGATACTGCCACAACGTGACCCTCCCAACTCCGACACTCAACACACTGACCAATACAGCCACAATGTGACCCTCCCAACTCCTACACACAACGCACTGACCGATACAGCCAGAACGTGACCCTCCCAACTCCTACACGAAACGCACTGATCAATACAGCCACAACGTGACCTCCCAACCCCTACACTCAACGCACTGACCAATACAGCCACAACGTGACCCTCCCAACTCCTACACTCAACACACTGACCAATACAGACACAATGTGACCCTCCCAACTCCTACACTCAACACACTGACCAATACAGCCACAATGTGACCCTCCCAACTCCTCCACTCAACGCACTGACCGATACAGCCACAACGTGACCCTCCCAACTCCGACACTCAACGCACTGACCAATACAGCCACAATGTGACCCTCCCAACTCCTCCACTCAACGCACTGACCGATACAGCCACAACGTGACCCTCCCAACTCCTACACTCAACACACTGACCAATACAGCCACAATGTGACCCTCCCAACTCCTCCACTCAACGCACTGACCGATACAGCCACAACGTGACCCTCCCAACTCCTACACTCAACGCACTGATCAATACAGCCACAACGTGACCCTCCCAACTCCTACACTCAACGCACTGACCAATACAGCCACAACGTGACCCTCCCAACCCCTACACTCAACGCACTGTCCGATACAGCCACAACGTGACCCTCCCAACTCCTACACTCAACACACTGACCGATACAGCCACAACATGAGCCTCCCAACTCCTCCACTCAACGCACTGACCAATACAGCCACAGCGTGACCATCCCAAACCCGACACACAACACACTGACCGATACAGCCATAACGTGACCCTCCCAAATCCTACACTCTACACACTGACCGATACAGCCACAACGTGACCCTCCCAACTCCTACACACAACACACTGACCAATACAGCCACAACGTGACCCTCCCAACTCCTACACTCAACGCACTGACCGATACAGCCACAACGTGACCCTCCCAACTCCTACACTCAACGCACTGACCGATACAGCCACAACGTGACCCTCCCAACTCCTACACGAAACGCACTGATCAATACAGCCACAACGTGACCTCCCAACCCCTACACTCAACGCACTGACCGATACAGCCACAACGTGACCCTCCCAACTCCTACACTCAACACACTGACCGATACAGCGACAACATGACCCTCCCAACTCCTCCACTCAATGCACTGACCGATACAGCCACAACGTGACCCTCCCAACTCCTACACTCAACGCACTGACCAATACAGCCACAACGTGACCCTCCCAACTCCTACACACAACGCACTGACCGATACAGCCACAACGTGACCCTCCCAACTCCTACACTCAACGCACTGACCGATACAGCCTCAACGTGACCCTCCCAACTCCTACACTCAACGCACTGACCTATACAGCCTCAACGTGACCTCCCAACTCCTACACTCAACGCACTGACCAATACAGTCGCAACCTGACCTCCCAACTCCTACACTCAACGCACTGACCAATACAGCCACAATGTGACCCTCCCAACTCCTACACACAACGCACTGATGATACTGCCACAACGTGACCCTCCCAACTCCGACACTCAACACACTGACCAATACAGCCACAATGTGACCCTCCCAACTCCTACACACAACGCACTGACCGATACAGCCAGAACGTGACCCTCCCAACTCCTACACTCAACGCACTGACCGATACAGCCACAACGTGACCCTCCCAACTCCTACACTAAACGCACTGATCAATACAGCCACAACGTGACCTCCCAACCCCTACACTCAACGCACTGACCGATTCAGCCACAACGTGACCCTCCCAACTCCTACACTCAACACACTGACCGATACAGCGACAACATGACCCTCCCAACTCCTCCACTCAATGCACTGACCGATACAGCCACTACGTGACCCTCCCAACTCCTACACTCAACGCACTGACCAATACAGCCACAACGTGACCCTCCCAACTCCTACACACAACGCACTGACCGATACAGCCACAACGTGACCCTCCCAACTCCTACACTCAACGCACTGACCGATACAGCCTCAACGTGACCCTCCCAACTCCTACACTCAACGCACTGACCTATACAGCCTCAACGTGACCTCCCAACTCCTACACTCAACGCACTGACCAATACAGTCGCAACCTGACCTCCCAACTCCTACACTCAACGCACTGACCAATACAGCCACAATGTGACCCTCCCAACTCCTACACACAACGCACTGATGATACAGCCACAACGTGACCCTCCCAACTCCTACACTCAACACACTGACCAATACAGCCACGTGACCTCCCAACTCCTACAGTCAACGCACTGACCGATACAGCCACAACGTGACCCTCCCAACTCCGACACTCAACACACTGACCAATACAGTCACAACGTGACCCTCCCAACTCCTACACTGAACACACTGACCGATACAGCCACGTGACCTCCCAACTCCTACACTCAACACACTGACCGATACAGCCACAACGTGACCCTCCCAACTCCTACACTCAACGCACTGACCAATACAGCCACAACGTCACCCTCCCAACCCCGACACTCAACACACTGACCGATATAGTCACAACGTGACCCTCCCAACTCCTACACTCAACACACTGACCGATACAGCCACAACGTGACCCTCCCAACTCCTACACTCAACACACTGACCGATACAGCCACACCGTGACCCTCCCAACTCCTACACTCAACACACTGACCGATACAGCCACAACGTGACCCTCCCAACTCCTACACTCAACACACTGACCGATACAGCCACACCGTGACCCTCCCAACTCCTACACTCAACGCACTGACCGATACAGCCACAACGTGACCCTCCCAACTCCTACACTCAACACACTGACCAATACAGCCACAACGTGACCCTCCCAACCCCGACACTCAACGCACTGACCGATACAGCCACAACGTGACCCTCCCAACTCCTACACTCAACACACTGACCGATACAGTCACAACGTGACCCTCCCAACCCCTACACTCAACGCACTGACCAATACAGCCACAACGTGACCCTCCCAACTCCTACACTCAACGCACTGACCGATACAGTCACAACGTGACCTCCCAACTCCTACACTCAACGCACTGACCGATACAGCCACAACGTGACCCTCCCAACTCCAACACTCAACACACTGACCAATACAGCCACAACGTGACCCTCCCAACGCCTACTCACAACACACTGACCGATACAGCCACAACGTGACCCTCCCAACCCCTACACCCAACACACTGACCGATACAGTCACAACGTGACCACCCAACCCCTACACTCAACACACTGACCGATACAGCCACAACGTGACCCTCCCAACTCCTGCACTCAACACACTGACCAATACAGCCGCAACGTGACCTCCCAACTCCTACACTCAACACACTGACCGATACATCCACAACGTGACCCTCCCAACTCCTACACTCAACGCACTGACCAATACAGCCACAACGTGACCTCCCAACTCCTACACGAAACACACTGACCAATACAGCCACAACGTGACCTCCCAACTCCTACACTCAACGCACTGACCAATACAGCCACAACGTGACCCTCCCAACTCCTCCACTCAACACACTGACCGATACAGCCACAACGTGACCCTCCCAACTCCTACACTCAACGCACTGACCGATACAGCCACAACGTGACCCTCCCAACTCCTCCACTCAACGCACTGACCGATACAGCCACAACGTGACCTCCCAACTCCTACACTCAACACACTGACCAATACAGCCACAACGTGACCTCCCAACTCCTACACTCAACCCACTGACCAATACAGCCACAACGTGACCCTCCCAACTCCTCCACTCAACACACTGACCGATACAGTCACAACGTGACCTCCCGACTCCTACACTAACGCACTGACCAAAACAGCCACAACCCGATCTCCCAACTCCTACACTCAACGCACTGACCGATACAGCCACAACGTGACCTCCCAACTCCTACACTCAACACACTGACCAATACAGCCACAACGTGACCTCCCAACTCCTCCACTCAACACACTGACCAATAGAGCCACAACGTGACCTCCCAACTCCTACACTAACGCACTGACCGATACAGCCACAACGTGACCCTCCCAACTCCTACACTCAACGCACTGACCAATACAGCCACAACGTGACCCTCCCAACTCCTACCCTCAACGCACTGACCGATACAGCCACAATGTGACCTCCCAACTCCTACACTCAACGCCCTAACCAATACAGCCACAACGTGACCTCCCAACTCCTACACTCAACACACTGACCAATACAGCCGCAACGTGACCCTCCCAACTCCTACACTCAACACACTGACCGATACAGCCACAACGTGACCTCCCAACTCCTACACTAACGCACTGACCAATACAGCCACAACGTGACCCTCCCAACCCCTACACTCAACACACTGACCGATACAGCCACAACGTGACCCTCCCAACTCCTACACTCAACGCACTGACCGATACAGCCACAACGTGACCCTCCCAACCCCTACACTCAACGCACTGACCGATACAGCCACAACGTGACCCTCCCAACTCCTACACTCAACCCACTGACCAATACAGCCACAACGTGACCCTCCCAACTCCTACACTCAACCCACTGACCAATACAGCCACAACGTGACCCTCCCAACTCCTACACTCAACGCACTGACCAATACAGCCACAACGTGACCCTCCCAACTCCTACACTCAACGCACTGACCAATACAGCCACAACGTGACCCTCCCAACTCCTACACTCAACACACTGACCAATACAACCACAACGTGACCTCCCAACTCCTACACTGAATGTACTGACCAATACAGCCATAAGGTGACCTCCCAACTCCTACACTCAACGCACTGACCAATACAGCCACAACGTGACCTCCCGACTCCGACACTCAACGCACTGACCGATACAGCCACAACGTGACCCTCCCAACTCCTACACTCAACGCACTGACCAATACAGCCACAACGTCACCCTCCCAACCCCTACACTCAACGCACTGCCAATACAGCCACAACGTGACCCTCCCAACCCCTACACTCAACACACTGACCGATACAGCCACAACGTGACCCTCCCAACTCCTACACTCAACACACTGACTGATACAGCCACAACGTGACCCTCCCAACTCCTACACTCAACACACTGACCGATACAGCCACAACGTGACCCTCCCAATGCCTACTCACAACGAACTGACCAATACAGCCACAACGTGACCCTCCCAACTCCTACACCCAACACACTGACCGATACAGCCACAACGTGACCCTCCCAACTCCTACACTCAACGCACTGACCGATACAGCCACAACGTGACCCTCCCAACTCCTACACGAAACGCACTGATCTATACAGCCACAACGTGACCTCCCAACCCCTACACTCAACGCACTGACCGATACAGCCACAACGTGACCCTCCCAACTCCTACACTCAACACACTGACCGATACAGCGACAACATGACCCTCCCAACTCCTCCACTCAATGCACTGACCGATACAGCCACAACGTGACCCTCCCAACTCCTACACTCAACGCACTGACCAATACAGCCACAACGTGACCCTCCCAACTCCTACACACAACGCACTGACCGATACAGCCACAACGTGACCCTCCCAACTCCTACACTCAACGCACTGACCGATACAGCCTCAACGTGACCCTCCCAACTCCTACACTCAACGCACTGACCTATACAGCCTCAACGTGACCTCCCAACTCCTACACTCAACGCACTGACCAATACAGTCGCAACCTGACCTCCCAACTCCTACACTCAACGCACTGACCAATACAGCCACAATGTGACCCTCCCAACTCCTACACACAACGCACTGATGATACTGCCACAACGTGACCCTCCCAACTCCGACACTCAACACACTGACCAATACAGCCACAATGTGACCCTCCCAACTCCTACACACAACGCACTGACCGATACAGCCAGAACGTGACCCTCCCAACTCCTACACTCAACGCACTGACCGATACAGCCACAACGTGACCCTCCCAACTCCTACACTCAACGCACTGATCAATACAGCCACAACGTGACCTCCCAACCCCTACACTCAACGCACTGACCGATTCAGCCACAACGTGACCCTCCCAACTCCTACACTCAACACACTGACCGATACAGCGACAACATGACCCTCCCAACTCCTCCACTCAATGCACTGACCGATACAGCCACTACGTGACCCTCCCAACTCCTACACTCAACGCACTGACCAATACAGCCACAACGTGACCCTCCCAACTCCTACACACAACGCACTGACCGATACAGCCACAACGTGACCCTCCCAACTCCTACACTCAACGCACTGACCGATACAGCCTCAACGTGACCCTCCCAACTCCTACACTCAACGCACTGACCTATACAGCCTCAACGTGACCTCCCAACTCCTACACTCAACGCACTGACCAATACAGTCGCAACCTGACCTCCCAACTCCTACACTCAACGCACTGACCAATACAGCCACAATGTGACCCTCCCAACTCCTACACACAACGCACTGATGATACAGCCACAACGTGACCCTCCCAACTCCTACACTCAACACACTGACCAATACAGCCACGTGACCTCCCAACTCCTACAGTCAACGCACTGACCGATACAGCCACAACGTGACCCTCCCAACTCCGACACTCAACACACTGACCAATACAGTCACAACGTGACCCTCCCAACTCCTACACTGAACACACTGACCGATACAGCCACGTGACCTCCCAACTCCTACACTCAACACACTGACCGATACAGCCACAACGTGACCCTCCCAACTCCTACACTCAACGCACTGACCAATACAGCCACAACGTCACCCTCCCAACCCCTACACTCAACACACTGACCGATATAGTCACAACGTGACCCTCCCAACTCCTACACTCAACACACTGACCGATACAGCCACAACGTGACCCTCCCAACTCCTACACTCAACACACTGACCGATACAGCCACACCGTGACCCTCCCAACTCCTACACTCAACGCACTGACCGATACAGCCACAACGTGACCCTCCCAACTCCTACACTCAACACACTGACCGATACAGCCACACCGTGACCCTCCCAACTCCTACACTCAACGCACTGACCGATACAGCCACAACGTGACCCTCCCAACTCCTACACTCAACACACTGACCGATACAGCCACAACGTGACCCTCCCAACCCCTACACTCAACGCACTGACCGATACAGCCACAACGTGACCCTCCCAACTCCTACACTCAACACACTGACCGATACAGTCACAACGTGACCCTCCCAACCCCTACACTCAACGCACTGACCAATACAGCCACAACGTGACCCTCCCAACTCCTACACTCAACGCACTGACCGATACAGTCACAACGTGACCTCCCAACTCCTACACTCAACGCACTGACCGATACAGCCACAACGTGACCCTCCCAACTCCCACACTCAACACACTGACCAATACAGCCACAACGTGACCCTCCCAACGCCTACTCACAACACACTGACCGATACAGCCACAACGTGACCCTCCCAACCCCTACACCCAACACACTGACCGATACAGTCACAACGTGACCACCCAACCCCTACACTCAACACACTGACCGATACAGCCACAACGTGACCCTCCCAACTCCTGCACTCAACACACTGACCAATACAGCCGCAACGTGACCTCCCAACTCCTACACTCAACACACTGACCGATACATCCACAACGTGACCCTCCCAACTCCTACACTCAACGCACTGACCAATACAGCCACAACGTGACCTCCCAACTCCTACACGAAACACACTGACCAATACAGCCACAACGTGACCCTCCCAACTCCTCCACTCAACACACTGACCGATACAGCCACAACGTGACCCTCCCAACTCCTACACTCAACGCACTGACCGATACAGCCACAACGTGACCCTCCCAACTCCTCCACTCAACGCACTGACCAATACAGTCACAACGTGACCTCCCAACTCCTACACTAACGCACTGACCAAAACAGCCACAACCCGATCTCCCAACTCCTACACTCAACGCACTGACCGATACAGCCACAACGTGACCTCCCAACTCCTACACTCAACACACTGACCAATACAGCCACAACGTGACCTCCCAACTCCTCCACTCAACACACTGACCAATAGAGCCACAACGTGACCTCCCAACTCCTACACTAACGCACTGACCGATACAGCCACAACGTGACCCTCCCAACTCCTACACTCAACACACTGACCAATACAGCCACAACGTGACCCTCCCAACTCCTACCCTCAACGCACTGACCGATACAGCCACAATGTGACCTCCCAACTCCTACACTCAACGCCCTAACCAATACAGCCACAACGTGACCTCCCAACTCCTACACTCAACACACTGACCAATACAGCCGCAACGTGACCCTCCCAACTCCTACACTCAACACACTGACCGATACAGCCACAACGTGACCTCCCAACTCCTACACTAACGCACTGACCAATACAGCCACAACGTGACCCTCCCAACCCCTACACTCAACACACTGACCGATACAGCCACAACGTGACCCTCCCAACTCCTACACTCAACCCACTGACCAATACAGCCACAACGTGACCTCCCAACTCCTACACTCAACGCACTGACCGATACAGCCACAACGTGACCCTCCCAACCCCTACACTCAACGCACTGACCGATACAGCCACAACGTGACCCTCCCAACTCCTACACTCAACCCACTGACCAATACAGCCACAACGTGACCCTCCCAACTCCTACACTCAACCCACTGACCAATACAGCCAGAACGTGACCCTCCCAACTCCTACACTCAACGCACTGACCAATACAGCCACAACGTGACCCTCCCAACTCCTACACTCAACGCACTGACCAATACAGCCACAACGTGACCCTCCCAACTCCTACACTCAACACACTGACCAATACAACCACAACGTGACCTCCCAACTCCTACACTGAATGTACTGACCAATACAGCCATAAGGTGACCTCCCAACTCCTACACTCAACGCACTGACCAATACAGCCACAACGTGACCTCCCGACTCCGACACTCAACGCACTGACCGATACAGCCACAACGTGACCCTCCCAACTCCTACACTCAACGCACTGACCAATACAGCCACAACGTCACCCTCCCAACTCCTACACTCAACACACTGACTGATACAGCCACAACGTGACCCTCCCAACTCCTACACTCAACACACTGACCGATACAGCCACAACGTGACCCTCCCAATGCCTACTCACAACGAACTGACCAATACAGCCACAACGTGACCCTCCCAACTCCTACACCCAACACACTGACCGATACAGTCACAACGTGACCACCCAAACCCTACACTCAACGCACTGACCAATACAGCCACAACGTGACCCTCCCAACTCCTACACTCAACGCACTGACCAATACAGCCATAACGTGACCCTCCCAACTCCTAAACTCAACGCACTGACCGATACAGCCACAACGTGACCCTCCCAACTCCTACACTCAACGCACTGACCGATACAGTCACAACGTGACCTCCCAACTCCTGCACTCAACGCACTGACCGATACAGCCACAACGTGACCCTCCCAACTCCTACACTCAACACACTGACCAATACAGCCACAACGTGACCCTCCCAACGCCTACTCACAACACACTGACCCATACAGCCACAACGTGACCCTCCCAACCCCTATACCCAACACACTGACCAATACAGCCACAACGTGACCCTCCCAACTCCTACACTCAACGCACTGACCAATACAGCCACAACGTGACCCTCCCAACTCCTACACTCAACGCACTGACCAATACAGCCACAACGTGACCCTCCCAACGCCTACACTCAACGCACTGACCAATACAGCCACAACGTGACCCTCCCAACTCCTACACTCAACACACTGACCGATTCAGCCACAACGTGACCCTCCCAACTCCTACACTCAACACACTGACCAATACAGCCACAACGTGACCCTCCCAACTCCTACACTCAACGCACTGACCGATACAGTCACAACGTGACCTCCCAACCCCTGCACTCAACGCACTGACCGATACAGCCACAACGTGACCCTCCCAACTCCTACACTCAACACACTGACCAATACAGCCACAACGTGACCCTCCCAACGCCTACTCACAACACACTGACCCATACAGCCACAACGTGACCCTCCCAACCCCTACACCCAACACACTGACCGATACAGTCACAACGTGACCACCCAACCCCTACACTCAACGCACTGACCAATACAGCCACAACGTGACCCTCCATACTCCTACACTCAACGCACTGACCAATACAGCCACAACGTGACCCTCCCAACGCCTACACTCAACGCACTGACCGATACAGTCACAACGTGACCTCCCAACTCCTACACTCAACGCACTGACCAATACAGCCACAACGTGACCTCCCAACTCCTACACTCAACGCACTGACCGATACAGTCACAACGTGACCTCCCAACTCCTACACTCAATGCACTGACCCATACAGCCACAACGTGACCCTCCCAACCCCTACACCCAACACACTGACCGATACAGCCACAACGTGACCCTCCCAACTCCTACACTCAACGCACTGACCGATACAGTCACAACGTGACCTCCCAACTCCTACACTCAATGCACTGACCAATACAGCCACAACATGACCTCCCAACTCCTACACTCAACGCACTGACCGATACAGTCACACCGTGACCTCCCGACCCCTACACTAACGCACTGACCAATACAGCCACAACGTGACCTCCCAACTCCTACACGAAACACACTGACCAATACAGCCACAACGTGACCTCCCAACTCCTACACTCAACGCACTGTCCGATACAGCCACAACGTGACCCTCCCAACTCCTACACTCAACACACTGACCAATACAGTCACAACGTGACCCTCCCAACCCCTACACTCAACACACTGACCAATACAGCCACAACGTGACCCTCCCAACACCTACACTCAACGCACTGACCGATACAGCCACAACGTGACCCTCCCAACTCCTACACTCAACACACTGACCGATACAGCCACAACGTGACCCTCCCAACTCCTACACTCAACGCACTGACCGATACAGACACAACGTGACCCTCCCAACTCCTACACTCAACGCACTGACCAATACAGTCACAACGTGACCCTCCCGACTCCTACACTCAACGCACTGACCAATACAGCCACAACGTGACCTCCCAACTCCTACACTCAACGCACTGACCAATACAGCCACAACGTGACCCTCCCAACTCCTACACTCAACGCACTGACCGATACAGCCACAACGTGACCTCCCAACTCCTACACTCAACGCACTGACCGATACAGCCACAACGTGACCTCCCAACTCCTACAGTCAACGCACTGACCGATACAGCCACAACGTGACCCTCCCAACTCCTACACTCAACGCACTGACCGATACAGCCACAACGTGACCCTCCCAACTCCTACACTCAACGCACTGACCAATACAGCCACAACGTGACCTCCCAACTCCTACACTCAACGCACTGACCAATACAGCCACAACGTGACCTCCCAACCCCTACACTCAACGCACTGACCAATACAGCCACAACGTGACCTCCCAACTCCTACACTCAACACACTGACCAATACAGCCACAACGTGACCTCCCAACTCCTACACTCAACACACTGACCGATACAGCCACAATGTGACCTCCCAACTCCTACACTCAACACACTGACCAATGCAGCCACAACGTGACCTCCCAACTCCTACACTCAACACACTGACCAATACAGCCACAACGTGACCCTCCCAACCCCTACACTCAACACACTGACCGATACAGCCACAACGTGACCCTCCCAACCCCTACACTCAACACACTGACCGATACAGCCACAACGTGACCCTTCCAACTCCTACACTAAACACACTGACCGATACAGCCACAACGTGACCCTCCCAACTCCTACACTCAACACACTGACCGATACAGCCACAATGTGACCCTCCCAACCCCTACACACAACGCACTGACCAATACAGCCACAACGTGACCCTCCCAACTCCTACACTCAACGCACTGACCGATACAGCCACAACGTGACCCTCCCAACACCTACACTCAACGCACTGACCAATACAGCCACAACGTGACCTCCCAACCCCTACACTCAACGCACTGACCAATACAGCCACAACGTGACCCTCCCAACCCCTACACTCAACGCACTGACCAATACAACCACAACGTGACCTCCCAACCCCTACACTCAATACTCTGACCAATACAACCACAACGTGACCTCCCAACCCCTACACTCAACGCACTGACCAATACAGCCACAACGTGACCTCCCAACCCCTACACTCAATGCACTGACCAATACAGCCACAACGTGACCCTCCCAACCCCTACACTCAACGCACTGACCAATACAACCACAACGTGACCTCCCAACCCCTACACTCAATACTCTGACCAATACAACCACAACGTGACCTCCCAACCCCTACACTCAACGCACTGACCAATACAGCCACAACGTGACCCTCCCAACTCCTACACTCAACGCACTGACCAATACAGCCACAACGTGACCCTCCCAACTCCTGCACTCAACGCACTGACCAATACAACCACAACGTGACCTCCCAACTCCAACACTCAACGCACTGACCAATACAACCACAACGTGACCTCCCAACCCCTACACTCAATACTCTGACCAATACAACCACAACGTGACCTCCCAACCCCTACACTCAACGCACTGACCAATACAGCCACAACGTGACCCTCCCAACCCCTACACTCAACGCACTGACCAATACAGCCACAACGTGACCTCCCAACTCCTACACTCAACGCACTGACCAATACAGCCACAACGTGACCTCCCAACCCCTACACTCAATACTCTGACCAATAAAGGAAAGACAAGCAAACACCTTCTCCACTATCCTACCTACCTGCAACCCCACTCTCACGGAGCTATGAACGTGCACTCCAAGGTCTTTTTGTTCAGCAACACTCCCTCGGACCTTACCATTAGGTGTATTCGTCCTGACTTGATTTGCTTTCCCGAAATGCAGCGCCTTGCGGTTGTCTAAATTAAACTCCATCTTCCAGTCCTCAGCCCATTGGCCCATCTGATCATGATCGCGTTGTCCTCTAAGATAGCCTTCTTCATTTCACTCCAACACCGGTTTTGTTGTCATCTGCAAACGTACTAACCCTCCGTCTTCAGCTCTCATCCAAATCTCTTGCGTAAATGCCAAAGTCAATGGCCCCCCAGCATCGATCTTTGTCATACAACCCTGCTCATAGGCGTCTGGTCCAACAAACGTGATTGTATCTGTGGTGTGGGTATCCTCCTGACGTTATTATCGATTACACTGACTACCTCCTGTACACTCCTGATCCACGCTGAGAGAAGCCACAGTCAGGTAGACTTCCTCCAGACACAGTCACCAGAGACAGTCAACTGCCCCCAAATCTCCCACATTCGCCAGGAGGGGGCCCACTGACCGCCATGTCTGGCCCTTTCACAACCTGTGAACTTCAGGGACATCAAGGTCTCTACTTCCCTCGCCTGCCTCAGCAGAGTCCGCTATTTCACCAGGCCCTGCCCCAGGTCTCGTGATCCGGATGAGCTGAAAACGTGTGGCTGGAAAAGCGCAGCAGGGTCAGGCAGCGTCCGAGGAGCAGGAGAATCGGCGTTTCGGGCCTGGGCCCTTCTACAGCACAAAAGACAGCAATGCGTCCCTCCCCTGACTTGTGGAAACGCCCACGCTTAGCTCAACACCCAGTGTTTTCACCGTCTCGCATGTTCCAGGCTGAACAGCTTCACGTGGACAAGTCCAGGGTAACTAGTCTCAAGAGGACTTGTACGCGTTAAATGGATGGGTTCGAATCTAACAGACGGAATACTATGTAAATGAATGTGACGTTATTTACTTTGACTGAGAATAGAAAAAAGAAAGATAGAATATTCCTTAAATTATGACAGAGGTGCAGGACATTGGTTAGGCTGCTGGCAAATGGGATTAGATGAGTTTAGGATATCTGGTTGGCATGGGCGAAGTGGACTGAAGGGTCTGTTTCCGTTTCCTTGAGAGGGAAAGGTGGGATAAGGAAGAGATCAGGATCGAAACGAAGCTGGCGAAGGGTTTTCACTGATGAAAAACACCCGGGACCGACGTATCAATCCTGTCACCTCCTGCTCGGATCTGTTTTTAAACCGAGGGGTGAAGACGGCCCAGGTCATGTTTACGTGACGCAAATGGTGAAACAAGGGGGGTGCCAGATTTTCATGTTTCCAACAGACAACCCCCGGAAATCTCCCTCCTCCTGCCCGGCAGTGCTGGTGAGTGGACTTTTCATGACTTAGATGTACGACGTGGTGAAGCCCAGCCAGCAGGCCCAGTTCGAATTTGCCGTCAATGACTCCTCCGTCTAACGCAAGATCGGTCAGCTCCGTCACTTGACGTCCCCTCAACCACCTGGCCTTCACTCCCCCTTCCCCTTCCCCCCCCTGTGCGTATCCCCCTCACGTCTTTCATGCCCTCAGAATTCCCCCTCACTCTGCTTGCCACCTCAGCATCCTTGCCCCACCCCACTCCCGCTTACCCCCAACAACGCTCCAGCCCAGAATCTGTGCGCTGCTCACAACTCACAAGGCCCGTCAGGACATCCGGACGTTGCCCCAGTCGTCATTAGACGGTCAGAGCCAGCACTCCAGCCACTTCAACTGCACTTGAAAAGCTATCGGGCGACGTAGTTAAAACCATGAGACGTTAGAAACGTGGAAGTTCTAGGACATCTGTAAAAAAGAAACCTGCGCTTTAGAATTCATTCATCGCACTTTCCAAAAACATCTGGGATGCTCTGAGTGTATCGTAGACAGGAGTTTTGGTGAGGTGGTCACACCGAAGGTGCAGGTAGGGGGGGTAGCTGGTTGACCGCCAGGGGAAAGGCAAATGAAGGAAGGTTAGGGAAGAGGGTGCAGGAATCCTCTGCGGCCATTCCCTTCGGAAGCAAGTCTGTTGTTCACGGGAAAGCAGCAGTATCCAGGCCGCAGAGAGGGGATCTGATTGAGAGGTATAAGATTATGAAAGGATTGGACCCTCTGGAGGCAGGAAACGTGTTTCCGCTGATGGGGGGGTGAGGGGCCGAACCAGCTTAAAAATACGGGGGGGAGACCATTTAGGACAGAGATGAGGAGAAACGTCTTCACCCAGAGAGTGGGGGCTGTGTGGGAATGCTCTGCCCCAGAGAAAGAGTTGGATAGAGCTCTCAAGGATAGTGGGATCAAGGGTTATGGAGATAAGGCAGGAACAGGACACTGATTGAGGATGGTCAGCCATGATCATATTGAATGGCGGTGCAGGCTCGAAGGGCAGAATGGCCTACTCCTGCACCTATTGTCTGTTGACTCCGACTGGCTCTGGAGCAGAGCGGGGAAGGACTACAGGTGTACAGGACCTTGGCGATAGGAGACCCAATAGTTAGGGGGACAGGCGGCAGATTCCGTGGCCCACAAACGGGAATCCAGGATGTGTGTGTGTGTGTTGTATCCCACGGGCCCGGGCCCAGGAGGTCTCAGGGTGAGCAGCCAGAGGTCATTGGGCATGTTGGCGCAAGCGACATTGATAGACATAGGGATGCAGTCCTGTGGGGCGATCGCGGAGAGCCAGGATAAATTCGGGCCGGGATAGAAGTTGGGAGATGGGGAGATCCTACACTAGGAAAGCAAGAGCAGGGAGCACTGGGAAGAGTTTAGCCCGGGTTACGGAAGCCCAAGAGGGTGGACAGGAGATGAAAGGCCTCAGGTGGTTTCACTGACATGGAATGGGACACAGAAAGTTACAGTGCCGGTGGTTTCAGAAGGACACTGGGGAAAAGGTGTTCTCACTGCCAGAAGGTGGGACACGTACAGACACAGTGCTGGTCGTTAAAGAAAGGTACAGTGGGAAAAGATGTCGCAAAAGAAGCTCAGCCAGTGGTATTAGCGAAGGAGACCCCCAAGGAGAGCTGAAGAGGTGCAGGAGAGTGCACAGCTTCGGCAGGGGTTGGGTATGCAGTTAGTACCTGATCGCTACGAAGAATTCGCCTCGGTGGGTAAAGTTTACTCAAAAGAACAGGGGGAGGAGGACAAGAATTTGAGAGACACAGGATCTAACCAGCCACTGACAGTAAGCGATGAGTGAAGATGCCCTCTTTCTCAGAGTGCAGTAATTGTGGGGATGGATGGACAGAAATTTAGCGTAAGATCAGGTTAGAATGCCAACTCAAGACCCGGGGAAAGTTACAGGGGGAGTGATTGACAGAGCGTCAGTCCCAGGAATACACTTTGTACTTGGGAATGATTTGACAGGACACCCCTTGCTGTGGAGAAGCCCAAGGAACAGAGGAGTTAAAACAGAAATATCCCGGTATTTTCCCAGAGTGTGTCGTAACCAGATCCCACTATCATAAGGTCGCAGCACAACGCCAAAACTAAAGAGAGAATTGAGGTTCAGTTAGCGAACATCCTGTTTGATTTAATGGTGCAGGAAAAACTTGAACAGGCAGAGGGTCAGACAGAAGTGTTTAGTCCGGAAAGACGACAGCAAGACAAGACGATAAGATATATATGTGGATGTGTGCTCTGAAACAGAAGCAGAGAATACTCTGGAGGGTTAACATCTGAAAGATAGTATCCTAAGACAGAAATGGAGACCATGGCAGGTCAGTGCAGAGGGCAAATGATCCGAAAAGCAGCAAATTGTGTTGTCGGTAGCATACAGACAGAAGGTGTTCTGGGTAGCACATGAACCACTTGTAGGTCACCTAAGGGTATGAAAGACTCAGGCGAAGGTACAAAAACATCTTTATTGGTCTGGAACGTCCAAGGATGTGGTTAAGGTTCGCTGTACGTGTCATACATGCCAAATGGAAGGTAAGCCACAGGTTGGAGTAAAACCAGCACCTTCCTGCATTTGAAGAAGGTTTCACACGGGTTATAAATGTGTGTGTAGGTCCCCTCCCGAGAACTAAAGGGGGGGGGAACCAGCACTTGTTAGTCATAATGGATGTGTCTGCCAGATTCCTGGAGGCAATTCCGTTCCGGAATATCAAGGCAAAAAGGGTGGGCGAGGGAGTTAGGAACTTTCTTCCCACGGTATGGGGCTACCAAGACTGATTCATTCGGACCAAGGGTCACATTTTACTGCTCGGCTGTTTAAGGAGGTTAGGGATAGCTTAGGTATACAACACTTTAAATCCAGTGCGTACCATCTTGAATGGGAGCTTTAGAGAGTATACTGTCAGGATTACCCGAGTGACTGTATTGGTTGCCATTAGAGATGTCCCAAACGAATACTCAGTTCATCTTTTTTTTCTCTCTCTTTTGGGACGGCTGTAGGCAAGGCCCAGGCTGCAGCACCAGACATAGGCCCGTGCCTCAGCACGTCCTCTTTCCTCCTCTCTCACTGGCTTTGGGCCAGCCAGTCCCAGAATCAGTTCCCCCTTTCTTCTGAGGAGAAGTCCTTGAATGCTGGTCCAGCTCCCCCAGAGCCAAATCTTAGAGTGAGCAAGATATTTGACACCTCCCCACCACCCCCACACTACTGCCTAACTGCGGTAGTGCTTCCCCAGCCCCCATGGTGTGTGTGTGTGTGTGTGCGGGTGTGAGACACAGTGAAGGACACAAAGTGCACGAATCTTTATTCAAATTCCCACCGCCAGGAAGATAGGAAAACACCCGGGTGGCCAGTGACAAACACTGCCCTTCACATCGAAGGGCAACGCTGTGTGACCAAACAGTGAAGGGGGGAGGGTAGGGACTAAATGAGAATAGAGTTGGAGGGAGAAATGATGCACTCCCCTCCCTGCGGCGCCCACCTCTCCCTGAACAACTCCAGGGTATTGGTGGACACCGCGTGCTCCTTCTCCAAGGACACCCGGGGCCCTAACGTAACCGCGGAAGAGGGGGCAGGCAGTCGGCCCTAAAGACCCCCCTCCACCGCCCGCTGCCTGGACCTGTTGATGGCCAGGCCCAGGAGCAGACCCACAAGGAGGGTCTTCAGACCTGCCCTCCCTCCTCCGTACCGGGTGCCCGAAGATCAGGAGCGTGGGACTGAAGTGCAGCCAAAAGGCAGAGGAGGAGGGGACCGCTGCGTGCAGCCACATTTAGGTTATCTATTGGAATTGAGGGAGGGACTATCTTGAGTAAGTGAAGAAAGTTAAAAATCACACCAATACCAGGTTATAGTCCGACAGGTTTAATTGGAAGCGCTCCAGCTTTCGGAGCGACGCTCCTTCATCAGGTAATAGTTGAGTTAGCTAAACAGCACCGACGAGAACGTTTATAAGCCTTAAAACTTGTCCTTAAACATTTCGACTAAAATGTAATTTTGAATTGTAGAGCACATTTGCTGCCCACCAGAAAATGGCAAGGCAGGGGAGATAGGATAATGAAGAACACTTGCTTTAACATCACTGAACACGACACTGAGAGATAAAATTCGCTGCTGTTCCTTTGTGAAATTAATAACCAAAGTTTAATTCTGACCTTGGAATGAAACTCGGTATCAATCGACTTCTCTCCCGAATTATAGTCCCTCGCGATTATCCGTCTGGTTCAGAACACGCAGTGTTTTCGTTAACATTTTCTGTTTGTGACAGTACAGAAGCGGTGTGTAAGATATTTGTTTGTGATAGTACGATGGGATAGCTGGCCAGGGCTCTTGAAGGAAGGGCGAGTTTTACTCACCTGGGTTGTTAGAATCCAGTGTTATGTTGTAACAGTGATGCTATTAATGAAGGGGGACTATCCTTAGTAGCCACACACGCAGACGACAAGCAACGTGAATTCGACTGGGACAACACTACCGTTACAGGGCAAGCCAGACAGAGAACAGCCAGGGAATTCCTAGAGGCCTGGCACTCATCCACAAACTCCATCAACAAACACATCGACCTGGACCCAATATACCGGCCACTACAGCGGACAGCTGGAACGGACAACCGGAAGCGGCAGGGACAGGCCACTATAAACGCCGGAGGAAACACCACAGAAGCGCTTCACAGGAGGCTCCCAAGCACTGAGGATGTCACCTAGACAGGGGGGACGAAACGTTTGCAACAAAAACTTCCAGCTCGGCGAACAGAACCACAACATGAAGGGGGATAGATGAAGATGAAACGAAACTGTCTATAAGCTTTTTTATTTTATTCCAGACCACCAAAGCGTACGGCCTCCGAGTCGAACCATGAGAGAGGCTTCCGGGCCTGAGTTCCCCCGACAAGGGATTCCCTGAGCCGTCTCATATCGGCCCTTTAACGATTTTGGTGCGGCGAGCAGGGTTCCAACAAGGGATACGTTTGAGAGAAACTGGAAAAGAGGAGCTTTACACAAGGGTCAGACTTGAGACCACTGGGCTCTCGTTCTGCATCTTAATGTGGCTTTCCCCAAAATGAGATTGTTTAAGTAGGTACTAAAAACAGAAACTGGCAGGGTTTCCGAATGTCACGAATGCTTTGCAGAAAGGAAAGCATACCAAACGCTGCCTTCACTATCCTATCTACCTGCGACTCCACTCTCAAGGAGCTATGAACCTGCACTCCAAGGTCTCTTTGTTCAGCAACACTCCCTAGGACCTTACCATTAAGTGTATAAGTCCTGCTAAGATTTGCTTTCCCAAAATGCAGCATCTCGCATTGATCTGAATTAAACTCCATCTGCCACTTCTCAGCCCATTGGCCCATCTGGTCCAGATCCTGTTGTAATCTGAGGGTAACCCTCTTCACTGTCCACTACACCCTCCAATTTTGGGGTCATCTGCAAACTTACTAATTGTACCTCGTTTGTTCACATCCAAATCTCTGTCAGTGTGTTATACATTCTCTCTCTTTCTCTCCCTCTCTCCCCCCTCCCCATGGTCTATCCCTCGGGGAGTGCAGGATGGGGAGTGTTTGTCTCTGTCAGTGTGTTATACATTCTCTCTCTCTCTCCCCTCCCCATGGCCTATCCCTCGGGGAGTGCAGGATGGGGAGTGTTTGTCTCTGTCAGTGTGTTACACATTCTCTCTCTCTCTCCCCTCCCCATGGCCTATCCCTCAGGGAGTGCAGGATGGGGAGTGTTTGTCTCTGTCAGTGTGTTATACATTCTCTCTCTCTCTCCCCTCCCCATGGCCTATCCCTCAGGGAGTGCAGGATGGGGAGTGTTTGTCTCTGTCAGTGTGTTATACATTCTCTCTCTCTCTCCCCTCCCCATGGCCTATCCCTCAGGGAGTGCAGGATGGGGAGTGTTTGTCTCTGTCAGTGTGTTATACATTCTCTCTCTCTCTCCCCTCCCCATGGTCTATCCCTCGGGGAGTGCAGGATGGGGAGTGTTTGTCTCTGTCAGTGTGTTATACATTCTCTCCCTCTCTCTCTCCCCTCCCCATGGCCTATCCCTCAGGGAGTGCAGGATGGGGAGTGTTTGTCTCTGTCAGTGTGTTACACATTCTCTCTCTCTCTCCCCTCCCCATGGCCTATCCCTCGGGGAGTGCAGGATGGGGAGTGTTTGTCTCTGTCAGTGTGTTATACATTCTCTCTCTCTCTCTCTCTCTCCCCTCCCCATGCCTATCCCTCAGGGAGTGCAGGATGGGGAGTGTTTGTCTCTGTCAGTGTGTTATACATTCTCTCTCTCTCTCTCTCTCTCCCCTCCCCATGGCCTATCCCTCGGGGAGTGCAGGATGGGGAGTGTTTGTCTCTGTCAGTGTGTTATACATTCTCTCTCTCTCTCCCCCCTCCCCATGGCCTATCCCTCGGGGAGTGCAGGATGGGGAGTGTTTGTCTCTGTCAGTGTGTTATACATTCTCTCTCTCTCTCTCTCTCCCCTCCCCATGGCCTATCCCTCGGGGAGTGCAGGATGGGGAGTGTTTGTCTCTGTCAGTGTGTTATACATTCTCTCTCTCTCTCTCTCTCCCCCCTCCCCATGGCCTATCCCTCGGGGAGTGCAGGATGGGGAGTGTTTGTCTCTGTCAGTGTGTTACACATTCTCTCTCTCTCTCTCTCTCCCCTCCCCATGGTCTATCCCTCGGGGAGTGCAGGATGGGGAGTGTTTGTCTCTGTCAGTGTGTTACACATTCTCTCTCTCTCTCCCCTCCCCATGGCCTATCCCTCGGGGAGTGCAGGGTGGGGAGTGTTTGTCTCTGTCAGTGTGTTACATATTCTCTCTCTCTCTCTCTCTCTCCCCTCCCCATGGCCTATCCCTCGGGGAGTGCAGGATGGGGAGTGTTTGTCTCTGTCAGTGTGTTATACATTCTCTCTCTCTCTCTCTCTCCCCTCCCCATGGCCTATCCCTCGGGGAGTGCAGGATGGGGAGTGTTTGTCTCTGTCAGTGTGTTATACATTCTCTCTCTCCCTCTCTCTCCCCTCCCCATGGCCTATCCCTCAGGGAGTGCAGGATGGGGAGTGTTTGTCTCTGTCAGTGTGTTACACATTCTCTCTCTGTCTCTCTCTCCCCTCCCCATGGCCTATCCCTCGGGGAGTGCAGGATGGGGAGTGTTTGTCTCTGTCAGTGTGTTATACATTCTCTCTCTCTCTCTCTCTCCCCTCCCCATGGCCTATCCCTCGGGGAGTGCAGGATGGGGAGTGTTTGTCTCTGTCAGTGTGTTATACATTCTCTCTCTCTCTCCCCTCCCCATGGCCTATCCCTCGGGGAGTGCAGGATGGGGAGTGTTTGTCTCTGTCAGTGTGTTATACATTCTCTCTCTCTCTCTCTCTCCCCTCCCCATGGCCTATCCCTCGGGGAGTGCAGGATGGGGAGTGTTTGTCTCTGTCAGTGTGTTATACATTCTCTCTCTCTCTCCCCTCCCCATGGCCTATCCCTCGGGGAGTGCAGGATGGGGAGTGTTTGTCTCTGTCAGTGTGTTATACATTCTCTCTCTCTCTCTCTCTCTCTCTCTCCCCTCCCCAAGGCCTATCCCTCAGGGAGTGCAGGATGGGGAGTGTTTGTCTCTGTCAGTGTGTTATACATTCTCTCTCTCTCTCTCTCTCTCTCCCCTCCCCATGGCCTATCCCTCAGGGAGTGCAGGATGGGGAGTGTTTGTCTCTGTCAGTGTGTTATACATTCTCTCTCTCTCTCCCCTCCCCATGGCCTATCCCTCAGGGAGTGCAGGATGGGGAGTGTTTGTCTCTGTCAGTGTGTTATACATTCTCTCTCTCTCTCCCCTCCCCATGGCCTATCCCTCGGGGAGTGCAGGATGGGGAGTGTTTGTCTCTGTCAGTGTGTTATACATTCTCTCCCTCTCTCTCTCCCCTCCCCATGGCCTATCCCTCGGGGAGTGCAGGATGGGGAGTGTTTGTCTCTGTCAGTGTGTTATACATTCTCTCTCTCTCTCTCCCCTCCCCATGGCCTATCCCTCGGGGAGTGCAGGATGGGGAGTGTTTGTCTCTGTCAGTGTGTTACACATTCTCTCTCTCTCTCCCCTCCCCATGGCCTATCCCTCGGGGAGTGCAGGATGGGGAGTGTTTGTCTCTGTCAGTGTGTTATACATTCTCTCCCTCTCTCTCTCCCCTCCCCATGGCCTATCCCTCGGGGAGTGCAGGATGGGGAGTGTTTGTCTCTGTCAGTGTGTTACACATTCTCTCTCTCTCTCCCCTCCCCATGGCCTATCCCTCGGGGAGTGCAGGATGGGGAGTGTTTGTCTCTGTCACTGTGTTATACATTCTCTCCCTCTCTCTCTCTCTCCCCTCCCCATGGCCTATCCCTCGGGGAGTGCAGGATGGGGAGTGTTTGTCTCTGTCAGTGTGTTATACATTCTCTCCCTCTCTCTCTCCCCTCCCCATGGCCTATCCCTCGGGGAGTGCAGGATGGGGAGTGTTTGTCTCTGTCAGTGTGTTACACATTCTCTCTCTCTCTCCCCTCCCCATGGCCTATCCCTCGGGGAGTGCAGGATGGGGAGTGTTTGTCTCTGTCAGTGTGTTACACATTCTCTCTCTCTCTCCCCTCCCCATGGCCTATCCCTCAGGGAGTGCAGGATGGGGAGTGTTTGTCTCTGTCAGTGTGTTATACATTCTCTCTCTCTCTCCCCTCCCCATGGCCTATCCCTCGGGGAGTGCAGGATGGGGAGTGTTTGTCTCTGTCAGTGTGTTATACATTCTCTCTCTCTCTCTCGCCTCCCCATGGTCTATCCCTCAGGGAGTGCAGGATGGGGAGTGTTTGTCTCTGTCAGTGTGTTATACATTCTCTCTCTCTCTCTCTCCCCTCCCCATGGCCTATCCCTCGGGGAGTGCAGGATGGGGAGTGTTAGTCTCTGTCAGTATGTTATACATTCTCTCTCTCTCTCCCCACCCCATGGTCTATCCCTCGGGGAGTGCAGGATGGGGAGTGCTTGTCTCTGTCAGTGTGTTATACATTCTCTCTCTCTCTCCCCTCCCCATGGCCTATCCCTCGGGGAGTGCAGGATGGGGAGTGTGTGTCTCTGTCAGTGTCTTATACATTCTCTCTCTCTCCCCTCCCCATGGCCTATCCCTCGGGGAGTGCAGGATGGGGAGTGTTTGTCTCTGTCAGTGTGTTATACATTCTCTCCCTCTCTCCCCTCCCCATGGCCTATCCCTCGGGGAGTGCAGGATGGGGAGTGTTTGTCTCTGTCAATGTGTTACACATTCTCTCTCTCTCTCCCCTCCCCATGGCCTATCCCTCGGGGAGTGCAGGATGGGGAGTGTTTGTCTCTGTCGGTGTGTTATACATTCTCTCTCTCCCTCTCTCTCTCCCCTCCCCATGGCCTATCCCTCGGGGAGTGCAGGATGGGGAGTGTTTGTCTCTGTCAGTGTGTTACACATTCTCTCTCTCTCTCCTCTCCCCATGGCCTATCCCTCGGGGAGTGCAGGATGGGGAGTGTTTGTCTCTATCAGTGTGTTATACATTCTCTCTCTCTCTCCCCTCCCCATGGCCTATCCCTCAGGCACTGCAGGATGGGGAGTGTTTGTCTCTGTCAGTGTGTTATACATTCTCTCCCTCTCTCCCCTCCCCATGGCCTATCCCTCGGGGAGTGCAGGATGGGGAGTGTTTGTCTCTGTCAATGTGTTACACATTCTCTCTCTCTCTCCCCTCCCCATGGCCTATCCCTCAGGGAGTGCAGGATGGGGAGTGTTTGTCTCTGTCAGTGTGTTATACATTCTCTCTCTCCCTCTCTCTCTCCCCTCCCCATGGCCTATCCCTCGGGGAGTGCAGGATGGGGAGTGTTTGTCTCTGTCAGTGTGTTACACATTCTCTCTCTCTCTCCCCTCCCCATGGCCTATCCCGCAGGGAGTGCAGGATGGGGAGTGTTTGTCTCTGTCAGTGTGTTACACATTCTCTCTCTCTCTCCCCTCCCCATGGCCTATCCCTCGGGGAGTGCAGGATGGGGAGTGTTTGTCTCTGTCAGTGTGTTATACATTCTCTCTCTCTCCCCCCTCCCCATGGCCTATCCCTCGGGGAGTGCAGGATGGGGAGTGTTTGTCTCTGTCAGTGTGTTATACATTCTCTCTCTCTCTCTCTCTCTCCCCTCCCCATGGCCTATCCCTCGGGGAGTGCAGGATGGGGAGTGTTTGTCTCTGTCAGTGTGTTATACATTCTCTCTCTCTCTCTCTCCCCTCCCCATGGCCTATCCCTCGGGGAGTGCAGGATGGGGAGTGTTTGTCTCTGTCAGTGTGTTACACATTCTCTCTCTCTCTCCCCTCCCCATGGCCTATCCCTCGGGGAGTGCAGGATGGGGAGTGTTTGTCTCTGTCAGTGTGTTATACATTCTCTCTCTCTCCCCCCTCCCCATGGCCTATCCCTCAGGGAGTGCAGGATGGGGAGTGTTTGTCTCTGTCAGTGTGTTACACATTCTCTCTCTCTCTCTCTCTCTCCCCTCCCCATGGCCTATCCCTCGGGGAGTGCAGGATGGGGAGTGTTTGTCTCTGTCAGTGTGTTATACATTCTCTCTCTCTCTCTCTCTCCCCTCCCCATGGCCTATCCCTCGGGGAGTGCAGGATGGGGAGTGTTTGTCTCTGTCAGTGTGTTATACATTCTCTCTCTCTCTCGCCTCCCCATGGCCTATCCCTCGGGGAGTGCAGGATGGGGAGTGTGTGTCTCTGTCAGTGTCTTATACATTCTCTCTCTCTCTCCCCTCCCCATGGCCTATCCCTCGCGGAGTGCAGGATGGGGAGTGTTTGTCTCTGTCAGTGTGTTACACATTCTCTCTCTCTCTCTCTCTCTCCCCTCCCCATGGCCTATCCCTCGGGGAGTGCAGGATGGGGAGTGTTTGTCTCTGTCAGTGTGTTATACATTCTCTCTCTCTCTCTCTCTCCCCTCCCCATGGCCTATCCCTCGGGGAGTGCAGGATGGGGAGTGTTTGTCTCTGTCAGTGTGTTATACATTCTCTCTCTCTCTCGCCTCCCCATGGCCTATCCCTCGGGGAGTGCAGGATGGGGAGTGTTTGTCTCTGTCAGTGTGTTATACATTCTCTCTCTCTCTCTCTCTCCCCTCCCCATGGCCTATCCCTCGGGGAGTGCAGGATGGGGAGTGTTTGTCTCTGTCAGTGTGTTATACATTCTCTCCCTCTCTCCCCTCCCCATGGCCTATCCCTCGGGGAGTGCAGGATGGGGAGTGTTTGTCTCTGTCAATGTGTTACACATTCTCTCTCTCTCTCCCCTCCCCATGGCCTATCCCTCGGGGAGTGCAGGATGGGGAGTGTTTGTCTCTGTCAGTGTGTTACACATTCTCTCTCTCTCTCCCCTCCCCATGGCCTATCCCTCAGGGAGTGCAGGATGGGGAGTGTTTGTCTCTGTCAGTGTGTTATACATTCTCTCTCTCTCTCCCCTCCCCATGGCCTATCCCTCGGGGAGTGCAGGATGGGGAGTGTTTGTCTCTGTCAGATTGTTATACATTCTCTCTCTCTCCTCTCCCCATGGCCTATCCCTCGGGGAGTGCAGGATGGGGAGTGTTTGTCTCTGTCAGTGTGTTATACATTCTCTCTCTCTCTCCCCTCCCCATGGTCTATCCCTCGGGGAGTGCAGGATGGGGAGTGTTTGTCTCTGTCAGTGTGTTACACATTCTCTCCCTCTCTCTCTCTCTCCCCTCCCCATGGCCTATCCCTCAGGGAGTGCAGGATGGGGAGTGTTTGTCTCTGTCAGTGTGTTATACATTCTCTCTCTCTCTCGCCTCCCCATGGCCTATCCCTCGGGGAGTGCAGGATGGGGAGTGTTTGTCTCTGTCAATGTGTTACACATTCTCTCTCTCTCTCCCCTCCCCATGGCCTATCCCTCGGGGAGTGCTGGATGGGGAGTGTTTGTCTCTGTCAGTGTGTTATACATTCTCTCTCTCTCTCTCCCCCCTCCCCATGGCCTATCCCTCGGGGAGTGCAGGATGGGGAGTGTTTGTCTCTGTCAGTGTGTTATACATTCTCTCTCTCCCTCTCTCTCTCTCTCCCCATGGCCTATCCCTCGGGGAGTGCAGGATGGGGAGTGTTTGTCACTGTCAGTGTGTTACACATTCTCTCTCTCTCTCCCCTCCCCATGGCCTATCCCTCAGGGAGTGCAGGATGGGGAGTGTTTGTCTCTGTCAGTGTGTTATACATTCTCTCTCTCTCTCCCCTCCCCATGGCCTATCCCTCGGGGAGTGCAGGATGGGGAGTGTTTGTCTCTGTCAGATTGTTATACATTCTCTCTCTCTCCTCTCCCCATGGCCTATCCCTCGGGGAGTGCAGGATGGGGAGTGTTTGTCTCTGTCAGTGTGTTATACATTCTCTCTCTCTCTCCCCTCCCCATGGCCTATCCCTCGGGGAGTGCAGGATGGGGAGTGTTTGTCTCTGTCAGTGTGTTATACATTCTCTCTCTCTCTCTCTCTCTCCCCTCCCCATGGCCTATCCCTCGGGGAGTGCAGGATGGGGAGTGTTTGTCTCTGTCAGTGTGTTATACATTCTCTCCCTCTCTCTCTCCCCTCCCCATGGCCTATCCCTCGGGGAGTGCAGGATGGGGAGTGTTTGTCTCTGTCAGTGTGTTATACATTCTCTCTCTCTCTCCCCTCCCCATGGCCTATCCCTCGGGGAGTGCAGGATGGGGAGTGTTTGTCTCTGTCAGTGTGTTATACATTCTCTCTCTCTCTCTCTCTCTCGCCTCCCCATGGCCTATCCCTCGGGGAGTGCAGGATGGGGAGTGTTTGTCTCTGTCAATGTGTTACACATTCTCTCTCTCTCTCCCCTCCCCATGGCCTATCCCTCGGGGAGTGCTGGATGGGGAGTGTTTGTCTCTGTCAGTGTGTTATACATTCTCTCTCTCTCTCTCCCCCCTCCCCATGGCCTATCCCTCGGGGAGTGCAGGATGGGGAGTGTTTGTCTCTGTCAGTGTGTTATACATTCTCTCTCTCTCCCCCCTCCCCATGGCCTATCCCTCGGGGAGTGCAGGATGGGGAGTGTTTGTCTCTGTCAGTGTGTTATACATTCTCTCTCTCTCTCTCTCTCTCCCCTCCCCATGGCCTATCCCTCGGGGAGTGCAGGATGGGGAGTGTTTGTCTCTGTCAGTGTGTTATACATTCTCTCTCTCTCTCTCTCCCCTCCCCATGGCCTATCCCTCGGGGAGTGCAGGATGGGGAGTGTTTGTCTCTGTCAGTGTGTTACACATTCTCTCTCTCTCTCCCCTCCCCATGGCCTATCCCTCGGGGAGTGCAGGATGGGGAGTGTTTGTCTCTGTCAGTGTGTTATACATTCTCTCTCTCTCCCCCCTCCCCATGGCCTATCCCTCAGGGAGTGCAGGATGGGGAGTGTTTGTCTCTGTCAGTGTGTTACACATTCTCTCTCTCTCTCCCCCCTCCCCATGGCCTATCCCTCAGGGAGTGCAGGATGGGGAGTGTTTGTCTCTGTCAGTGTGTTACACATTCTCTCTCTCTCTCCCCCCTCCCCATGGCCTATCCCTCGCGGAGTGCAGGATGGGGAGTGTTTGTCTCTGTCAGTGTGTTACACATTCTCTCTCTCTCTCTCTCTCTCCCCTCCCCATGGCCTATCCCTCGGGGAGTGCAGGATGGGGAGTGTTTGTCTCTGTCAGTGTGTTATACATTCTCTCTCTCTCTCTCTCTCCCCTCCCCATGGCCTATCCCTCGGGGAGTGCAGGATGGGGAGTGTTTGTCTCTGTCAGTGTGTTATACATTCTCTCTCTCTCTCGCCTCCCCATGGCCTATCCCTCGGGGAGTGCAGGATGGGGAGTGTGTGTCTCTGTCAGTGTCTTATACATTCTCTCTCTCTCTCCCCTCCCCATGGCCTATCCCTCGCGGAGTGCAGGATGGGGAGTGTTTGTCTCTGTCAGTGTGTTACACATTCTCTCTCTCTCTCTCTCTCTCCCCTCCCCATGGCCTATCCCTCGGGGAGTGCAGGATGGGGAGTGTTTGTCTCTGTCAGTGTGTTATACATTCTCTCTCTCTCTCTCTCTCCCCTCCCCATGGCCTATCCCTCGGGGAGTGCAGGATGGGGAGTGTTTGTCTCTGTCAGTGTGTTATACATTCTCTCTCTCTCTCGCCTCCCCATGGCCTATCCCTCGGGGAGTGCAGGATGGGGAGTGTTTGTCTCTGTCAGTGTGTTATACATTCTCTCTCTCTCTCTCTCTCCCCTCCCCATGGCCTATCCCTCGGGGAGTGCAGGATGGGGAGTGTTTGTCTCTGTCAGTGTGTTATACATTCTCTCCCTCTCTCCCCTCCCCATGGCCTATCCCTCGGGGAGTGCAGGATGGGGAGTGTTTGTCTCTGTCAATGTGTTACACATTCTCTCTCTCTCTCCCCTCCCCATGGCCTATCCCTCGGGGAGTGCAGGATGGGGAGTGTTTGTCTCTGTCAGTGTGTTACACATTCTCTCTCTCTCTCCCCTCCCCATGGCCTATCCCTCAGGGAGTGCAGGATGGGGAGTGTTTGTCTCTGTCAGTGTGTTATACATTCTCTCTCTCTCTCCCCTCCCCATGGCCTATCCCTCGGGGAGTGCAGGATGGGGAGTGTTTGTCTCTGTCAGATTGTTATACATTCTCTCTCTCTCCTCTCCCCATGGCCTATCCCTCGGGGAGTGCAGGATGGGGAGTGTTTGTCTCTGTCAGTGTGTTATACATTCTCTCTCTCTCTCCCCTCCCCATGGTCTATCCCTCGGGGAGTGCAGGATGGGGAGTGTTTGTCTCTGTCAGTGTGTTACACATTCTCTCCCTCTCTCTCTCTCTCCCCTCCCCATGGCCTATCCCTCAGGGAGTGCAGGATGGGGAGTGTTTGTCTCTGTCAGTGTGTTATACATTCTCTCTCTCTCTCGCCTCCCCATGGCCTATCCCTCGGGGAGTGCAGGATGGGGAGTGTTTGTCTCTGTCAATGTGTTACACATTCTCTCTCTCTCTCCCCTCCCCATGGCCTATCCCTCGGGGAGTGCTGGATGGGGAGTGTTTGTCTCTGTCAGTGTGTTATACATTCTCTCTCTCTCTCTCCCCCCTCCCCATGGCCTATCCCTCGGGGAGTGCAGGATGGGGAGTGTTTGTCTCTGTCAGTGTGTTATACATTCTCTCTCTCCCTCTCTCTCTCTCTCCCCATGGCCTATCCCTCGGGGAGTGCAGGATGGGGAGTGTTTGTCACTGTCAGTGTGTTACACATTCTCTCTCTCTCTCCCCTCCCCATGGCCTATCCCTCAGGGAGTGCAGGATGGGGAGTGTTTGTCTCTGTCAGTGTGTTATACATTCTCTCTCTCTCTCCCCTCCCCATGGCCTATCCCTCGGGGAGTGCAGGATGGGGAGTGTTTGTCTCTGTCAGATTGTTATACATTCTCTCTCTCTCCTCTCCCCATGGCCTATCCCTCGGGGAGTGCAGGATGGGGAGTGTTTGTCTCTGTCAGTGTGTTATACATTCTCTCTCTCTCTCCCCTCCCCATGGCCTATCCCTCGGGGAGTGCAGGATGGGGAGTGTTTGTCTCTGTCAGTGTGTTATACATTCTCTCTCTCTCTCTCTCTCTCCCCTCCCCATGGCCTATCCCTCGGGGAGTGCAGGATGGGGAGTGTTTGTCTCTGTCAGTGTGTTATACATTCTCTCCCTCTCTCTCTCCCCTCCCCATGGCCTATCCCTCGGGGAGTGCAGGATGGGGAGTGTTTGTCTCTGTCAGTGTGTTATACATTCTCTCTCTCTCTCCCCTCCCCATGGCCTATCCCTCGGGGAGTGCAGGATGGGGAGTGTTTGTCTCTGTCAGTGTGTTATACATTCTCTCTCTCTCTCTCTCTCTCGCCTCCCCATGGCCTATCCCTCGGGGAGTGCAGGATGGGGAGTGTTTGTCTCTGTCAATGTGTTACACATTCTCTCTCTCTCTCCCCTCCCCATGGCCTATCCCTCGGGGAGTGCTGGATGGGGAGTGTTTGTCTCTGTCAGTGTGTTATACATTCTCTCTCTCTCTCTCCCCCCTCCCCATGGCCTATCCCTCGGGGAGTGCAGGATGGGGAGTGTTTGTCTCTGTCAGTGTGTTATACATTCTCTCTCTCCCTCTCTCTCTCTCTCCCCATGGCCTATCCCTCGGGGAGTGCAGGATGGGGAGTGTTTGTCACTGTCAGTGTGTTACACATTCTCTCTCTCTCTCCCCTCCCCATGGCCTATCCCTCAGGGAGTGCAGGATGGGGAGTGTTTGTCTCTGTCAGTGTGTTATACATTCTCTCTCTCTCTCCCCTCCCCATGGCCTATCCCTCGGGGAGTGCAGGATGGGGAGTGTTTGTCTCTGTCAGATTGTTATACATTCTCTCTCTCTCCTCTCCCCATGGCCTATCCCTCGGGGAGTGCAGGATGGGGAGTGTTTGTCTCTGTCAGTGTGTTATACATTCTCTCTCTCTCTCCCCTCCCCATGGCCTATCCCTCGGGGAGTGCAGGATGGGGAGTGTTTGTCTCTGTCAGTGTGTTATACATTCTCTCTCTCTCTCTCTCTCTCCCCTCCCCATGGCCTATCCCTCGGGGAGTGCAGGATGGGGAGTGTTTGTCTCTGTCAGTGTGTTATACATTCTCTCCCTCTCTCTCTCCCCTCCCCATGGCCTATCCCTCAGGGAGTGCAGGATGGGGAGTGTTTGTCTCTGTCAGTGTGTTATACATTCTCTCTCTCTCTCTCCCCTCCCCATGGCCTATCCCTCGGGGAGTGCAGGATGGGGAGTGTTTGTCTCTGTCAGTGTGTTACACATTCTCTCTCTCTCTCTCTCCCCTCCCCATGGCCTATCCCTCGGGGAGTGCAGGATGGGGAGTGTTTGTCTCTGTCAGTGTGTTATACATTCTCTCCCTCTCCTTCCCAAGGCTTATCCCTCAGGTGCTGAAGGATCGGAGGTTTTTGTCTGGATTTGTGCGCTATATATCCATTCCCCTGAGGCGTATCCCTCTGAGACCGGGACGTTGCTGACGGCGTCTGTGCGTGTCCTAAACATAGTTCGAATGATTTCACTTTCTCGTCTGCTAATACAGTTTGGAGACTTGGGTCAATCGATCCGCTGGCGTTGCCTTTAATTCCGTCACTTCGTCAGGGCTCGGCCTCAGAAGGGCTCAGCCCCCAGACCAACATCTGTACCTCAGGCGCGACAGAAATATTCCTGAATCGTGCGCGGGAATTAAGGTTGACGGAGGTGTCAGGTAGAAAGTACAATTCAGAAGCGAGGGATGCAGACTCGCCAACTTTTCAGGGCACTTTGATCGTCATTGGGTAAACACGCGGATGAAAATGGAGCAGTGTGGGTTAGATCGGCCTCAGATTGGTTCCACGGGCCTGTACTGCGCTGGAATGTTCAAAGTTCCATGGTTTTAGATTAGAAGCAGGCCCTTCGGCCCAACAAGTCCACACCGCCCCGCCGAAGCGTAACCCACCCCCATACCCCTACATTTACCCCTATACCTAACACTACGGGCAATTTAGCGTGGCCAATTCTCCTGACCCTGCACGTCTTTGGCCTGTGGGAGGAAACCGGAGCACCCGGGGGAAACCCACGCAGACACTGGGGAGAACGAGGTGAATGGTTCAGGAGGTGAAGGCATCGAGGTAGGCACTCAAAATCGAAGGGATCTCCCCCGAGTCTACCACAGCCACAGATCGTTCTGTCTGTCATCTGTACAAATGATTTGGATGGAACTACAGGAGCCATGTGTGCAGGTGGCACTAAGATTGGTGGTACAGTGGGGCACGGAAGGTTGGGTCAATGGGCTGAGGAGTGGCAGACGGAGTTTAATTTGGATAGATGTGAGGGGTTGTATTTTGGTAAAACAGTTTCTGCTCAATGGTAACCGCCAAAATGTTGGGGGTTATGGTGGGGTATATGGGGGGAGGGGAGGGGGGATTCAGTGACGGTAACACCATTGAACGTCAAGGGGGCGATGGTTAGATTCTCTCTCAATGGTGACCCCCACGATGTTGATAGTGGGGGGGGAGGGGGGGATTCAGTGACGGTAACACCATTGAACATCAAGGGGGTGAGGGTTAGATTCTCTCTCAATGGTAACCCCCAGGATGTTGGGGGTTATGGTGGGGTATATGGTGGGGGGTGGGCTTCAGTAATGGTAACACCATTGAACATCAAGGGGGTGATGGTTAGATTCTCTCTCAATGGGAACCCCCAGGATGTTGATAGTGGGGGGGGGAGGGGGGATTCAGTGACGGTAACACCATTGAACGTCAAGGGGGCGATGGTTAGATTCTCTCTCGATGGGAACCCCCAGGATGTTGATAGTGGGAGGGGGAGGGGGATTCAGTGACGGTAACACCATTGAATATCAAGGGGGCGATGGTTAGATTCTCTCTCAATGGGAACCTCCAGGATGTTGATAGTAGGGGGGAGGGGGGATTCAGTGACGGTAACACCATTGAACGTCAAGGGGGCGATGGTTAGATTCTCTCTCAATGGGAACCCCCAGGATGTTGATAGTGGGAGGGGGGGGATTCAGTGACGGTAACACCATTGAACGTCAAGGGGGCGATGGTTAGATTCTCTCTCAATGGGAACCCCCAGGATGTTGATAGTGGGAGGGGGGGGATTCAGTGACGGTAACACCATTGAACATCAAGGGGGTGAGGGTTAGATTCTCTCTCAATGGGAACCCCCAGGATGTTGGGGGTTATGGTGAGGTATTTGGGGGGGGGGGGCTTCAGTGACGGTAACACCATTGAACATCAAGGGGGTGATGGTTATATTGTCACTTGTTGGAGATGGTCATTGCTTGGCATTCGTGTGGCGTGAACGTTACTTGCCCCTTGTCAGCCCAGGCGTGGATATGGTCCAGATCTTGCTGCGTAGGAACTGTTTCAGTGACTGAGGCAGCAGCGAGCGGTGCTGGACAGTACGTGAGCATCAGTGAACATCCCCGCTCCTGATGGCAGAGAGATGGAGCAGTCAGGCCTCAGGCTCACCTTGTTTGGTACCTTGGTGAGCCAGGTCCTACCTCTGACCCCCCTCACCGACAGAGAGAAGACTGTATTGCGAAACATTTATTGACAAAAGGCGGGATGAGGAAGAAGTCAACTCGAAACCCGAACCTATTCCCGGCCAAAGCCAACGGCTGGGGACCAGGGGCTGGGCCCAAACACCAGTGCGGGACTGGGTGGAAAGCAGCGTTACACAAAAGCCCGTGTCTGGAGCTCCCTCCTAAAATCCGGGAACTCCGAATCCGCCTGCAACTCGGGAATAAACCCCAAACGATTTGGGGTCAGGTGAGACAGCGGACAGTGAACTCTGGCCTCTCCCTCCGGACCTCCCTCCCGCGCTCGGCGAGTATGGAGGCGTGTTCGGGAAAAGTGGGGTCAGGTCAGCGATGGGTCGATCCTGGGTTGGGGGGGGGGGGGGGAAGGGGGGGGGGGGGGGGTTGGCGAGGGGCCAGTCCCACGGGTAAATTGGGTTGGATTTGGCAGGAAGGGTGGCCGAGGTGGTTTTTGGAGGGCGGGCGCGGGGTGGGGAAAGTTCCGACGGGATAGACTAGCCACAGAGAGTATTCCCCACCTCCCTCCCTCCCACCCACCCACCACCCCCCCCCCCCTCCTCAGCTGCTGTTACACCGTGGGAAAAGACAGGTGTAGCTGCCGGGCAATGTAGTCAATGGAATGGACTTGGCAGATATAGGCGTAGTGTCGGGCACACTGTTCAGACCTCCAATGTCCGTCCACGGTCATCCGCACGCACCGCTTACCCATGGAATTATCCGGTTCACCCAGGGACCAGTAACTGCGCAGAAGAGAGAGAGAGAGAGAGAGAGACTGGATGAGAGAGCCCCACAACTTCAAAGCTGTCACTTTGTGAGTAACTGCAGGGTGGGGTGCTGTCTTTGAGAGTTCACAGCTTCGGGATGCGAACCGTTCCCTTCGGAATAGATTGGGCATTGCCTATCGACAGATTCCGACCCAGAGAGATTTCTTGCTTCTCACCTGGTTGGGGGGGAGGGGTGGGGGGGAGATACATCAGCTAAGGACAAGCTGACACGGAGGAAAGTCTGCTGAAGACAGAGCTGCCCAGCTGATTGCTGTATTTCCCTGTTTCCTTTGGGGTAGAAGTGATTGTTTCTTTTGGACGGGCTACATTCCGCACTTGAAGCCTGTTACCTCTGAAGAGGACATCTCTGGCCCGTGGCGTTTTCGTCGTCTTCAAACATTTTCACGGGCGCGAAATGTTCATCTGGAGAGTTTGTGTTCGCAGAGAGACAGTCACACCTTCTGTCGGCAAATCTTTGTCGGACAAAGCTCATTCGAGCTTGGGGGGGGGGGGGTGTGGTCGGAAGAGATTTACCTGGTTTGCGTGACGACGCAAGTTCGGGAACGAAGACAGTTTGGGTCTTTATTCACGAGAGGGCAGGAGATAGAGAGGTGACCTGATATAAGTTGATAAGACAGTGAGAGGTGTGGATAGAGTTAACGGCCTTTTCCAGAGGGAGGGGGATTTCAAGACTAGGGCGCACATTTTTAAGGTGAGGAGCGGGAGATTTAAAAAGACACAAGGGGCAAAGTTTTACGCAGAGGGTGGTCCGAGTGTGGAATTACCTCCCAGAGGGAGTGGCGGGTGAGGGTATAGTGGTTGATTGGTGCGGGTGTCCTGGAGATAGAGGCCATATTGGATTTGGTGCTTGGCAATGAACCACGTCAAGTGTAAGATCATCGGACGTTTGGGCAGCACAGTACAGGCCCTTCGGCCCTCGATGTTATGCCAACCTTATATCCTACTCTCAGGTCAAAGTAACCGACATACCCTTCATTTTACTACCATCCATGTGCCTATCCAAGAGTCACTTGAATGTATCGGACTCTACTATCACCGCTAGGTTGGACGTGAGGACCGCAGATGCTGGAGATCAGAGTCGAGAGTCCGGTGCTGGAAAAGCACAGCCGGTCAGGCAGCATCCGAGGAGCAGGAGAAGCGACGTTCCGGGTACAAGCCCTTCATCGGGAACGAGGCTGTGAGCTGAGGGGAGGGGTGAGATTAATGGGAGGGAGGTGGGGGAAGGTAGCTGAGAGCGCAATAGGTGGATGGAGGCGGGGGTGAAGGTGAAAGGTCGGAGGGGAGGGTGGAGTGGATAAGTGGGAAAGAAGGTAGGACAGATAGGACAGGTCCTGAGGATGGTGCTGAGCTGGAAGGTGTGGTGTGGGGAGGGGAAACTGGTGAAGTCCACATTGATGCCCTGGGGCTGGAGGGTCCTGAGGCGGAAGATGAGGCGTTCTTCCTCCAGGCGTCGGGTGGTGAGGGAGCGGGCGGTGAAGGAGGCCCAGGACCTCCATGTCCTCGGCTGAGTGGGAGGGGGAGTTGAAATGTTGGGCCACGGGGCGGTGTGGTTGGTCAGTGAGGGTGTCCCGGAGATGTTCCCTAAAGCGCTCTGCTGGGAGGCGCCCAGTCTCCCCAGAGCTGAAAATGTGTTGCTGGAAAAGCGCAGCAGGGTCAGGCAGCATCCAGGGAGCAGGAGAGTGGACGTTTCGGGCATAAGCCCTTCTTCAGGAATGAGGAAAGTTTCCAACGCCCCTCCCCCAAGTCCCTCCTCCCTACCTTTTATCTTAGCCTGCTGGACACACCCTCCTCATTCCTGAGGAAGGGCTCATGCCCGAAACGTCGATTCTCCTGTTCCTCGGACGCTGCCTGACCTGCTGCGCTTTTCCAGCAACACATTTTTCAGCTCTGATCTCTAACATCTGCAGACCTCACTTTCTCCTCCAGTCTCCCCAGTGTAGAGGAGACCACATTGGGAGCAACGTGTACAGTAAATGACCTATTACCATTACCCCTCACCTCCATCTACCTATCACACTCTCAGCTACCTCCCCCCCCCCCCCCCCCCACCTACCCCCATCCACTTCCCATTTATCCCCCTCTCCCCCTGGCCCACCAGCTTCGTTCCTGATGAAGGGCTCGACCTGTTGTGCTTTTCCAGCATCACTCTCCTCCCACTTCTGTCAGTGCCCCCAGGCTCCCTCTGTCGCTCCACCCTGCCAAGGATCCTGCCTTTAACCCTGTCCCCTGCATTCAAATTCAGCCTTCCAAAACTGAATCGCTTCACACTTTTCCAGGCAGAACCCCATCTGCTACTTCCCAGCCCAGCTCTGCGTCCTGTCAACGTCCCGTTGCAACCTGCACCAGCCCTCCACGCTATCCACACCTCCTCCGACCTTTGTGCCCTCGGCAAACTTGCTAACCCCCCCCCCCCCCCTTCCACTTCCTCATCCAAGTCCTTTTATAAAAATCACAAAGAGCAGACGTCCCAGACCAGGTTCCTGCGGAGCTCCAGTGAGCTCCAGGCTGACTACTTTCCATCTGCTACCACCCTCTGTCTTCAATTCTGTGTCCAGACAGCCAAATCTCCCTGTATCCCACGCTTCCTTACTTCCTGAATGAGCCCACCATGGGGAACCTTATCAAATGCCTCGCTAAAATCCATATACCCTAGCTCCACTGCTCAACCTTCATCAATATGTTTTGTCACATCTTTAATCCTACCCACTATGGATTTTTCATACCCCCTTCGAGCTCTCTAAAGTCCATCCTTCAGTTCATTCCTGGCTGCCCTGTAACCCCAAGAGCACCGTCTGACCCTTGCTTCCTCAACCTTAAGGAAGCTTCCCTCGTCCTCTTGACTAAAATATTCTGCATTTCTTGTCATCCACGGTTCCTTCACCCTCCCATCCCTCTCTTGCCTCAGTGGGATAAACCTACCCAGCACTCCTGGGTTCAGGAGTGCACTCCTGGGTGCAGTTCCCTGAGAATATCTGCTCCCAGTTTAGGCTCCACAGTTCCGGCCTAACAGCATTATAATTCTCCCTCCCCTAATGAAATACCTTCCCCCGTACCGTCCGCTGCTATCCCTCTCCTTGACTGTAGTAAAGGTCAGGGAGTTGTCATCACTGTCACCGAAATGCGCTCCCTCTCACCGAAATGATCTGACACCTGACCTGGCTCGTTGCCAAGCACCAAATCCAATATGGCCTCCATCTCCAGGACACCCGCACCAATCAACCCCACCGCCCCGTGGCCCAACCTTTCAACTCCCCCTCCCACTCTGCCGAGGACATGGAGGTCCTGGGCCTCCTCCACCGCCCGCTCCCTCGCCACCAGACGCCTGGAGGAAGAACGCCTCATCTTCCGCCTCGGAACACTTCAACCCCAGGACATCAATGTGGACTTCAACAGTTTCCTCATTCCCCCTTCCCCCACCTCACCCTAGTTCTAAACTTCCAGCTCAGCAATGTCCCCATGACTTGTCCGGACTTGTCCGACCTGCCCAGCTCCTTTTCCACCTATCCACTCCACCCTCTCCTCCCTGACCTATCACCTTCATCCCCTCCCCCCACTCACCCATTATACTCTATGCTACTCTCTCCCCACCCCCACCCTCCTCGAGCTTATCTCTCCACGCTCCAGGCTCACTGCCTTTATTCCTGATGAAGGGCTTTTGCCCGAAACGTCGATTTCGCTGCTCCTCGGATGCTGCCTGAACTGCTGTGCTCTTCCGGCACCAGAGTCCTCTCTCGTCGGCCTATCTACATATTGAGTCAGGAGTCCTTCCCGGACACACCTGACAAAATCTGCTCCATCCAAGCTATTTGCACTAAGGAATATTAGGGAATTTGAGGTCACCTATGACAACAACCCTGTTCACTTCTGTACCTTTCCAAAATCTGCCTCCCAAGCTGTTCCTCCGTGTCTCTGTTGCTACTGGGGGGGGCGGGGGGCGTCTGTAGAAAACACGCAGTAAAGTGACTGCTCCTTCCCACCCAGACTGACTCAGTAGACAAACCCTCCTCAAAGACCTCCCTCTCTGCAGCCCTGATTAGCGATGCCACTCCCCCACCCCTTTACCTCCCTTCCCTATTCCTTTTCAAACGTCTGTACCCCGCAACGCTTCCTGCGCCTGCGATACCCAAGTCCCTATGATGGCCATGACATCGTAGTACCAAGTACTGATCCATGCTCCCAAATTCATTCCCCCTTACTCCTGACATTTCTCACATTAAAATAGACACACTTCAACACATCGCGCTAACTGCAACTTTGCCCTGTTGACTGCCTACCCTTCCTCACACACTCTCTGCACGCCATATCTGCTGTTCATGAGCTACCGCCATCCTCTCAACTATAACTCAGGTTTCCAGCCCCCATGGGTAAGGGCATGAGTAGGAAGGGTTTGGAGGGATATGGGCCGGGTGCTGGCAGGTGGGACTAGATTGGGTTGGGATGGACTGGTTAGGCCCAAGGGTTTGTATGATTGAAAGAGAGAACAGATGAATGGCTGAGGGGTGACGTTATAGAGGTTTACAAAATCATGAGGGGGGCATGGATAGGATAAATAGACAAAGTCTTTTCCCCCTGGGGTGGGGGAATCCAGAACTAGAGGGGCGTAGGTTGAGGGCGAAAGGGGAAAGATATAAAAGAGACCTAAGGGGCAACTTTTTCACCCAGAGGGTGGTACGTGTATGGAATGAGCTGCCAGAGGATGTGGTGGAGGCTGGTACAATTGCAACATTTAAGAGGCATTTGGATGGGTGTATGAACAGGAAGGGTTTGGAGGGATATGGGCCGGGTGCTGGCAGGTTGGGACTAGATTGGGTTGGGATATCTGGGTCGGCATGGACGGGGTTGGGCCGAAGGGTCTGTTTCCCTGCTGTACATCCCTATGACTCTATGTGATTTTTGTGAGACTGCTTTTGGTGCCCACACTACAGGAAGGGTGTGGGGGCCTCAGAGAGGGCGCGGGAAAGGTTGACCAGGACGTTGCCTGGATCGGTGTGAGTTAGTGACGAGGAGATGGTTGGATCGTTTTCACACGAGTGTCAGGGGCAGACAGGCAACCCGATAGAAGTCTCTAAAAATTTGAAGGGGCGTGGGTCAGGGTGGAGAATTTCAATCTTTTAACTTAAGGTGGGATCGTCTATAACTAGGCAGGGGGTCGCAGATTTAAGGTGGGAGGGGGACAAGTTAGTGGAGATACGGGAGGAAAGATTTTGAGTGAGAGAGAGCCTGGAACAGGGAGGTGTTAGAAGCAAGTACTACAGCAAGGTTTCAGAGGCCTTGAGACAGACACATCAGGAAATAGCGGGAAGGGACCAGAGAATTGAGTACAGGAGTTGGGAGGTCATGTTGCGGGTCTACAGGACATTGGTTAGGCCACTGTTGGAATATTGTGTGCAATTCTGGTCTCCTCCCTATCGGAAAGATGTTGTGAAACTTGAAAGGGCTCAGAAATTTAGATTAGATTCCCTACAGTGTGGAAACAGGCCCTTCACAAAGATGTTGCCAGGGTTGGAGGGTCTGAGCTACAGGGAGAGGCTGAACAGGCTGGGGCTGTTTTCCCTGGAGCGTCGGAGGCTGAGGGGTGACCTTATAGAAGTTTATAACATCATGAGGGGGGACATGGATAGGGTAAATAGACAAGGTCTTTTCCCCCTGGGATGGGAGGAGACTGAGGGGGTGACCTTATAGAGGTTTATAACATCATGAGGGGGGGGGGACATGGATAGGGTAAATAGACAAGGTCTTTTCCCCCTGGGGTGGGGGAGACTGAGGGGGTGACCTTATAGAGGGTTATAACATCATGAGGGGGACATGGATAGGGTAAATAGACAAGGTCTTTTCCACCTGGGATGGGGGAGACTGAGGGGGTGACCTTATAGAGGTTTATAACATCATGAGGGGGGACATGGATAGGGTAAATAGACAAGGTCTTTTCCCCCTGGGGTGGGGGAGACTGAGGGGGGTGACCTTATAGAGGTTTATAACATCATGAGGGGGGACATGGATAGGGTAAATAGACAAGGTCTTTTCCCCCTGGGATGGGGGAGACTGAGGGGGTGACCTTATAGAGGTTTATAACATCATGAGGGGGGACATGGATAGGGTAAATAGACAAGGTCTTTTACCCCTGGGGTGGGGGAGACTGAGGGGGTGACCTTATAGAGGTTTATAACATCATGAGGGGGGACATGGATAGGGTAAATAGACAAGGTCTTTTCCCCCTGGGGTGAGGGAGACTGAGGGGGTGACCTTATAGAGGTTTATAACATCATGAGGGGGGGACATGGATAGGGTAAATAGACAAGGTGTTTTCCCCCTGGGGTGGGGGAGACTGAGGGGGTGACCTTATAGAGGTTTATAACATCATGAGGGGGGGACATGGATAGGGTAAATAGACAAGGTCTTTTCCCCCCGGGGTGGGGGAGACTGAGGGGGTGACCTTATAGGGGTTTATAACATCATGAGGGGGACATGGATAGGGTAAATAGACAAGGTCTTTTCCCCCTGGGGTGGGGGAGACTGAGGGGGTGACCTTATAGGGGTTTATAACATCATGAGGGGGACATGGATAGGGTAAATAGACAAGGTCTTTTCCCCCTGGGGTGGGGGAGACTGAGGGGGTGACCTTATAGAGGTTTATAACATCATGAGGGGGACATGGATAGGGTAAATAGACAAGGTCTTTTCCCCCTGGGGTGGGGGAGACTGAGGGGGTGACCTTATAGAGGTTTATAACATCATGAGGGGGACATGGATAGGGTAAATAGACAAGGTCTTTTCCCCCTGGGGTGGGGGAGACTGAGGGGGTGACCTTATAGAGGTTTATAACATCATGAGGAGGGACATGGATAGGGTAAATAGACAAGGACTTTTCCCCCTGGGGTGAAGGAGACTGAGGGGGTGACCTTATAGAGGTTTATAACATCATGAGGGGGACATGGATAGGGTAAATAGACAAGGTCTTTTCCCCCCGGGGTGGGGGAGACTGAGGGGGTGACCTTATAGGGGTTTATAACATCATGAGGGGGGGACATGGATAGGGTAAATAGACAAGGTCTTTTACCCAGGGTAGGATAAACAGAGAAGGGCATGAATATGAAAGGATATGGGCCGGGTGCTGGCAAATGGGACTCGATGAGGTTAGGGATAGCTGGTCGGCATGGGCGGGTTGGGCCGAAGGGTCTGTTTCCATGCAGTACGTGTCTGTGACCAAGTGCAGGGCAGATGGCATCATGGCGGACTCGGCTATGATGGGCCAAATGGTCTGCTCCTGTGCTACACTGTTCTATGTCCCTGTCGGAGAATCTCAAACTTGGGGGGGCTGGTGGAATATGGGAGTTCTAGAATCCTAGAATGCCTACAGTGTACAAACAGACCCTTCGGCCCCACAGGGCCACCCTGAGCCAGTCCCCATACCTAATTATCTTATATTTACCTCGACTATTCCACCCTAACCTGCACATCCCTGGGCACTACGGGACAATTTCCCCACGGCCAATCCACCCTAACCTGCACATCCCTGGGCACTACGGGACAATTTCCCCACGGCCAACCCACCCTAACCTGCACATCCCTGGGCACTACGGGACAATTTCCCCACGGCCAATCCACCCGAACCTGCACATCCCTGGGCACTACGGGACAATTTCCCCACGGCCAACCCACCCTAACCTGCACATCCCTGGGCACTACGGGACAATTTCCCCACGGCCAATCCACCCTAACCTGCACATCCCTGGGCACTACGGGACAATTTCCCCACGGCCAACCCACCCTAACCTGCACATCCCTGGGCACTACGGGACAATTTCCCCACGGCCAATCCACCCTAACCTGCACATCCCTGGGCACTACGGGACAATTTCCCCACGGCCAATCCACCCTAACCTGCACATCCCTGGGCACTACGGGACAATTTCCCCACGGCCAACCCACCCTAACCTGCACATCCCTGGGCACTACGGGACAATTTCCCCACGGCCAATCCACCCTAACCTGCACATCCCTGGGCACTACGGGACAATTTCCCCACGGCCAACCCACCCTAACCTGCACATCCCTGGGCACTACGGGACAATTTCCCCACGGCCAATCCACCCTAACCTGCACATCCCTGGGCACTACGGGACAATTTCCCCACGGCCAATCCACCCTAACCTGCACATCCCTGGGCACTACGGGACAATTTCCCCACGGCCAATCCACCCTAACCTGCACATCCCTGGGCACTACGGGACAATTTCCCCACGGCCAATCCACCCTAACCTGCACATCCCTGGGCACTACGGGACAATTTCCCCACGGCCAATCCACCCTAACCTGTACATCTCTGGGCACTACGGGACAATTTCCCCACGGCCAATCCACCCTAACCTGCACATCCCTGGGCACTACGGGACAATTTCCCCACGACCAACACACCCTAACCTGCACATCACTGGGCACTACGGGACAATTTCCCCACGGCCAATCCACCCTAACCTGCACATCCCTGGGCACTACGGGACAATTTCCTACGGCCAACCCACCCTAACCTGTATACCCCTGGACTCAATGGTACAATTAAGCACGGCAAATCCATCTTAACCTCCACATCTTTGGGTGTGTGGGAGGAAACCGGAGCACATGGAGGGAACCCACACAGATACTGGGAGGATGTGCAAACTCCACACAGTCAGTCGCCCCGAGGCGGGAATTGAACCCGGGTCCCTGGCGCTGTGGGGTAGCAGGGCTAACCACTGAGTCACCGCGTCACCCAAGAAAGCAGCATCCTGGTAAATCCAAACTCCTGCCGCTAGTCGGACGGGTACAACGCGCTTTCTACCCGTGGGCAGCACGGTGGCACAGTGGTTAGCACTGCTGCCTCACAGCGCCAGAGACCCGGGTTCAATTCCCGCCTCAGGCGACTGACTGTGTGGAGTTTGCACGTTCTCCCCGTGTCTGCGTGGGTTTCCTCCGGGTGCTCCGGTTTCCTCCCACAGTCACAAAGATGTGCAGGGTCAGGTGAATTGGCCGTGATAAATTGCCTGTAGTGTTAGGTAAGGGGTAAATATAGGGGTATGGGTGGGTTGCACTTCGGCGGGGCGGTGTGGACTTGTTGGGCCGAAGGGCCTGTTTCCACACTGTAATGTAATCTAATCTACCCGGTTTTGCACTGGCAACTAACATGGCTGAGGCAAATGTGATAACCGCCGCCCTACACAAACTGACAGGGGGGGGGGGGAAAAACATTTCGTGAATGGCATCAGATGCAAAACTTAAATATTTCTAGGGCAGGGATTGACAGACCCTGGACAGTGCGGAGTTGGGTGGGGGTCGGTAGGTGAAAGGTTATTGTGGGACCTCGAAGGTCGAGCTGAGATTAAAATCTGGGCGGGGGGGGGTGTTCATCCCTGGATGGGCGAGCAGGAGGCTGGAGGGCCAAGTCGCCTCCTCGTTTCCATGTGGCCCATGGTCCAGTGATTCCTCTCGGGTTGTGTCTGGCCGGGGGGGTGCAGTTGAGAGTCACTTGGGGCGAGGCGGCAACTGAAGCCTGAGCCTCACGTAATGAGGGCTCGGCCTGAGCTTGCGAGGAGCAGGTTGGAGTCAGTCTGGGCTAGGCCAGAGCCCAGGTCGCGGTCTTTCCCGCTGGTCTGACAGTGGACTCACCTGGTCACCAAAGGATAGCCATTGACCCATTGGAACTGATTAATGTTGTCAGTGAGGTTAGCCAGTCCAATCCAACGGCTCAGGCGATAATGTTTCATCAGGAATTCCTGTTGGGGAACACGATCAGAAATGAGACAGTGACAGACGGACAGAGTCACAGCAGGAAAGGCTGACACTGATCATCCCGACAAGGCTCAACTAGCTCACTGTGCTCCCTCAGCGCTGACCCTCCCACAGTGCGGGGCTCCCTCGGCACTGACCCTCCCACAGTGCGGGGCTCCCTCAGCGCTGACCCTCCCACAGTGCGGGGCTCCCTCAGCGCTGACCCTCCCACAGTGCGGGGCTCCCTCAGCGCTGACCCTCCCACAGTGCGGGGCTCCCTCAGCACTGACCCCCCCACAGTGCGGGGCTCCCTCAGCACTGACCCTCCCACAGTGCGGGGCTCCCTCAGCACTGACCCTCCCACAGTGCGGGGCTCCCTCAGCGCTGACCCTCCCACAGTGCGGGGCTCCCTCAGCACTGACCCTCCCACAGTGCGGGGCTCCCTCAGCGCTGACCCTCCCACAGTGCGGGGCTCCCTCAGCGCTGACCCTCCCACAGTGCGGGGCTCCCTCAGCACTGACCCTCCCGCAGTGCGGGGCTCCCTCAGCGCTGACCCTCCCACAGTGCGGGGCTCCCTCAGCACTGACCCTCCCACAGTGCGGGGCTCCCTCGGCGCTGACCCTCCCACAGTGCGGGGCTCCCTCAGCGCTGACCCTCCCACAGTGCGGGGCTCCCTCAGCACTGACCCTCCCACAGTGCGGGGCTCCCTCAGCACTGACCCTCCCACAGTGCGGGGCTCCCTCGGCGCTGACCCTCCCACAGTGCGGGGCTCCCTCAGCGCTGACCCTCCCACAGTGCGGGGCTCCCTCAGCGCTGACCCTCCCACAGTGCGGGGCTCCCTCAGCGCTGACCCTCCCCACAGTGCGGGGCTCCCTCGGCGCTGACCCTCCCACAGTGCGGGGCTCCCTCAGCACTGACCCTCCCACAGTACGGGGCTCCCTCAGCACTGACCCTCCCACAGTGCGGGGCTCCCTCAGCGCTGACCCTCCCACAATGCGGGGCTCCCTCAGCGCTGACCCTCCCACAGTGCGTGGCTCCCTCGGCACTGACCCTCCCACAGTGCGGGGCTCCCTCGGCACTGACCCTCCCACAGTGCGGAGCTCCCTCAGCACTGACCCTCCCACAGTGCGGGGCTCCCTCGGCACTGACCCTCCCACAGTGCGGGGCTCCCTCAGCGCTGACCCTCCCACAGTGCGGGACTCCCTCAGCGCTGACCCTCCCACAGTGCGGGGCTCCCTCAGCACTGACCCTCCGAGTCTGTTACCTGTTCAGTGTGGCTTTTAACAATGGCGAGAGTGCCGTTATGTGAGATACACGTGTGGTTGGCCCCCTGCCAAGATTTAAGCTGGTCGGAAAAGAGATAGCAGATCCTTTGGAACTTTACCCAGCCATCTGGACATTGCTTGTAGCCATCTGGAATCCCAATCCCAAAGAGATAGAGTTAACTCTGGTGCAATCCTGCTCCAACTACAACAAAGACTGACCATTATAATAGCCATACTCTCTTTGATCTCCCTTTTTAAACCTTGTCTATCCAAACAGAATCTAACCATCGCCCCCCCTTGACGTTCAATGGTGTTACCATCACTGAATCCCCCTCCCCCCACTATCAACATCCTGGGGGTCCCCATTGAGAGAGAATCTAATCACCATCCCCTTAACGTTCAATCATGTTACCGTCACTGAATCCCCCTCCCCCCCAATATCAACATCCTGGGGGTTCCCATTGAGAGAGAATCTAACCATCGCCCCCTTGACGTTCAATGGTGTTACCGTCACTGAATCTCCCCTCCCCCCACTATCAACATCCTGGGGGTTCCCATTGAGAGAGAATCTAACCATCGCCTCCTTGACGTTCAATGGTGTTACCGTCACTGAATCCCCCCTCCCCCCCACTATCAACATCCTGGGGGTTCCCATTGAGAGAGAATCTAACCATCGCCCCCCCTTGACGTTCAATGGTGTTACCCTCACTGAATCCCCCCTCCCCCCCCACTATCAACATCCTGGGGGTTCCCATTGAGAGAGAATCTAACCATCGCCCCCTTGGCGTTCAATGGTGTTACCGTCACTGAATCCCCCTCCCCCCCCCCCACTATCAACATCCTGGGGGTTCCCATTGAGAGAGAATCTAACCATCGCCCCCTTGACGTTCAATGGTGTTACCGTCACTGAATCCCCCCTCCCCCCTCAACTATTAACAGACAGTGAACCGGACCCAGCCCCATATCAAACCCATATCAAGAGCAGGTCAGAGGCTGGGGATCCGGTAGCGAGGAACTCCCCTCCTGACTCCGTCCCCCCCTCAAAGCCCTCTCCCACCATCAACGAAGCAGAGGTCGGGAGAGTGAGGGAATACTCCCCACTGGTCCCTGGGTGATGTGCCAACACTTGAGAAGCTCCCCCTATTTGATCAAGACCTTTACCCCCACCAACGTCCCCAGCTTCACTCCCTCCCACGGCGCCCCATCACCCCACATCTGCCTCCCACCCAAGCAGAGGGATACAAGACCGTCCTGACGCGCCTCCCCCCCAGGAGGGGCAGCAGATGCGGTGGAGCTGGACGTCCCCTGCTCCCCCCCACCCCCCCACAAACACGGGAACGTTATCGACCGTTCCTTCAGGGTCGAAATCCCGGAACGCCCTCCCTCATGTGACCGGATTCAAGATGGTGGCTGACCCTCCCGCCTACCTACCCCAGTGGGAGTGCTGGGGGGGGGGGGAGGGTGGGGGAGGCGATGAGAGGATGGTGGGAAGCTGGAGGGGAGAGCAGCGGCTGGAGCTTACAGTCAACGAGGGCGTTTAAGATGCTGTGGATGGGCATGGTGGTTTGGTTACTGGAGGCATAACTGTGCATTGAGGCAGTGATGGCGTCCTTCAGACCAACGTAGATCTTGCTGAGGTGGCTGTAATTGCCCTGCAAACTGCTGAAGGTCCGGTCGAGTCGGGTGGTCTTGACCAGGAGGAAAATGAGGCCTGGAGGTTACAGGGCAAAGGTCAGCAGCAGCCACGAGGTCAATGCCAACGGCCTGTGCCGCCCCCCCCCCACTGTGGCGCCATCCTGGCCGTCCCACCACCCACACAACATCGCCTCTTCTGAAAACGCGGCCCACCCCGAACCTCCTCCCTCTCACGGGGATACTGCCGTCGACGAACCCGTGCGACCGGCACAGCCCTTGGGAAAGGTCAACGCCCGAGACGAACGGAACACGCCGAACGGGACTTCCGGGACGGGACAGAGCGTGCACAAAAAATCCCGTGTGCGCAGCCTCTCCCGGAGACATTCCCGCTCAGAGTAATCAGGCAGCTCAGTCGACCAGCCCTGCGCTGTGGGAGGGTCAGCGCTGAGGGAGCCCCGCACTGTGGGAGGGTCAGCGCTGAGGGAGCCCCGCACTGTGGGAGGGTCAGCGCTGAGGGAGCCCCGCACTGTGGGAGGGTCAGTGCTGAGGGAGCCCCGCACTGTGGGAGGGTCAGCGCTGAGGGAGCCCCGCACTGTGGAAGGGTCAGTGCTGAGGGAGCCCCGCACTGTGGGAGGGTCAGCGCTGAGTGAGCCCCGCACTGTGGGAGGGTCAGTGCTGAGGGAGCCCCGCACTGTGGGAGGGTCAGTGCTGAGGGAGCCCCGCACTGTGGGAGGGTCAGCGCCGAGGGAGCTCCGCACTGTGGGAGGGTCAGCGCCGAGGGAGCTCCGCACTGTGGGAGGGTCAGCGCCGAGGGAGCCCCGCACTGTGGGAGGGTCAGCGCTGAGGGAGCCCCGCACTGTGGGAGGGTCAGTGCTGAGGGAGCCCCGCACTGTGGGAGGGTCAGTGCCGAGGGAGCCCCGCACTGTGGGAGGGTCAGTGCTGAGGGAGCTCCGCACTGTGGGAGGGTCAGCGCTGAGGGAGCCCCGCACTGTGGGAGGGTCAGTGCTGAGGGAGCCCCGCACTGTGGGAGGGTCAGCGCTGATGATGCCCCGCACTGTGGGAGGGTCAGTGCTGAGGGAGCCCCGCACTGTGGGAGGGTCAGTGCTGAGGGAGCCCCGCACTGTGGGAGGGTCAGCGCTGAGGGAGCCCCGCACTGTGGGAGGGTCAGCGCTGAGGGAGCCCCGCACTGTGGGAGGGTCAGTGCTGAGGGAGCCCCGCACTGTGGGAGGGTCAGTGCTGAGGGAGCCCCGCACTGTGGGAGGGTCAGTGCTGAGGGAGCCCCGCACTGTGGGAGGGTCAGCGCTGAGGGAGCCCCGCACTGTGGGAGGGTCAGTGCTGAGGGAGCCCCGCACTGTGGGAGGGTCAGTGCTGAGGGAGCCCCGCACTGTGGGAGGGTCAGCGCTGAGGGAGTCCCACACTGTGGGAGGGTCAGCGCTGAGGGAGCCCCGCACTGTGGGAGGGTCAGTGCTGAGGGAGCCCCGCACTGTGGGAGGGTCAGTGCTGAGGGAGCCCCGCACTGTGGGAGGGTCAGTGCTGAGGGAGCCCCGCACTGTGGGAGGGTCAGTGCTGAGGGAGCCCCGCACTGTGGGAGGGTCAGTGCTGAGGGAGCCCCGCACTGTGGGAGGGTCAGCGCTGAGGGAGCCCCGCACTGTGGTACGGTCAGTGCTGAGGGAGCGCCGCACTGTGGGAGGGTCAGTGCTGAGGGAGCCCCGCACTGTGGGAGGGTCAGTGCTGAGGGTGCCCCGCACTGTGGGAGGGTCAGTGCCGAAGGAGCCCCGCACTGTGGGAGGGTCAGTGCTGAGGGTGCCCCGCACTGTGGGAGGGTCAGTGCTGAGGGAGCCCCGCACTGTGGGAGGGTCAGTGCTGAGGGAGCCCCGCACTGTGGGAGGGTCAGTGCTGAGGGAGCCCCGCACTGTGGGAGGGTCAGTGCCGAGGGAGCCCCGCACTGTGGGAGGGTCAGCGCCGAGGGAGCCCCGCACTGTGGGAGGGTCAGTGCTGAGGGAGCCCCGCACTGTGGGAGGGTCAGTGCTGAGGGAGCCACGCACTGTGGGAGGGTCAGCGCCGAGGGAGCCCCGCACTGTGGGAGGGTCAGCGCCGAGGGAGCCCCGCACTGTGGCAGGGTCAGTGCTGAGGGAGCCCCGCACTGTGGGAGGGTCAGTGCTGAGGGAGCCCCGCACTGTGGGAGGGTCAGTGCTGAGGGAGCCCCGCACTGTGGGAGGGTCAGCGCCAAGGGAGCCCCGCACAGTGGGAGGGTCAGCGCCGAGGGAGCCCCGCACTGTGGCAGGGTCAGTGCTGAGGGAGCCCCGCACTGTGGGAGGGTCAGTGCTGAGGGAGCCCCGCACTGTGGGAGGGTCAGTGCTGAGGGAGCCCCGCACTGTGGCAGGGTCAGTGCTGAGGGAGCCCCGCACTGTGGGAGGGTCAGTGCTGAGGGAGCCCCGCACTGTGGGAGGGTCAGTGCTGAGGGAGCCCCGCACTGTGGGAGGGTCAGCGCTGAGGGAGCCCCGCACTGTGGGAGGGTCAGCGCCGAGGGAGCCCCGCACTGTGGGAGGGTCAGTGCTGAGGGAGCCCCGCACTGTGGGAGGGTCAGTGCTGAGGGAGCCACGCACTGTGGGAGGGTCAGCGCCGAGGGAGCACCGCACTGTGGGAGGGTCAGTGCTGAGGGAGCCCCGCACTGTGGGAGGGTCAGTGCTGAGGGAGCCCCGCTCTGTGGGAGGGTCAGCGCTGAGGGAGCCCCGCACTGTGGGAGGGTCAGCGCCGAGCGAGCCCCGCACTGTGGGAGGGTCAGCGCTGAGGGAGCCCCGCACTGTGGGAGGGTCAGTGCTGAGGGAGCCCCGCACTGTGGGAGGGTCAGTGCTGAGGGAGCCCCGCACTGTGGGAGGGTCAGTGCTGAGTGAGCCCCGCACTGTGGGAGGGTCAGCGCTGAGGGAGCCCCGCACTGTGGGAGGGTCAGCGCCGAGGGAGCCCCGCACTGTGGGAGGGTCAGTGCTGAGGGAGCCCCGCACTGTGGGAGGGTCAGTGCTGAGGGAGCCACGCACTGTGGGAGGGTCAGCGCCGAGGGAGCACCGCACTGTGGGAGGGTCAGTGCTGAGGGAGCCCCGCACTGTGGGAGGGTCAGTGCTGAGGGAGCCCCGCACTGTGGGAGGGTCAGCGCTGAGGGAGCCCCGCACTGTGGGAGGGTCAGCGCCGAGCGAGCCCCGCACTGTGGGAGGGTCAGCGCTGAGGGAGCCCCGCACTGTGGGAGGGTCAGTGCTGAGGGAGCCGCGCACTGTGGGAGGGTCAGTGCTGAGGGAGCCCCGCACTGTGGGAGGGTCAGCGCTGAGGGAGCCCCGCACTGTGGGAGGGTCAGCGCTGAGGGAGCCCCGCACTGTGGGAGGGTCAGCGCCGAGGGAGCCCCGCACTGTGGGAGGGTCAGCGCTGAGGGAGCCCCGCACTGTGGGAGGGTCAGTGCCGAGGGAGCCCCGCACTGTGGGAGGGTCAGCGCTGAGGGAGCCCCGCTCTGTGGGAGGGTCAGTGCCGAGGGAGCCCCGCACTGTGGGAGGGTCAGTGCCGAGGGAGTCCAGCACTGTGGGAGGGTCAGCGCTGAGGGAGCCCCGCACTGTGGGAGGGTCAGCGCTGAGGGAGCCCCGCACTGTGGGAGGGTCAGCGCCGAGGGAGCCCCGCACTGTGGGAGGGTCAGTGCTGAGGGAGCCCCGCACTGTGGGAGGGTCAGTGCTGAGGGAGCCCCGCACTGTGGGAGGGTCAGTGCTGAGTGAGCCCCGCACTGTGGGAGGGTCAGCGCCAAGGGAGCCCCGCACTGTGGGAGGGTCAGTGCTGAGGGAGCCCCGCACTGTGGGAGGGTCAGCGCTGAGGGAGCCCCGCACTGTGGGAGGGTCAGTGCTGAGGGAGCCCCGCACTGTGGGAGGGTCAGTGCTGAGGGAGCCCCGCACTGTGGGAGGGTCAGCACCGGGGGAGCCCCGCACTGTGGGAGGGTCAGCGCTGAGGGAGCCCCGCACTGTGGGAGGGTCAGTGCTGAGGGAGCCCCGCACTGTGGGAGGGTCAGTGCTGAGGGAGCCCCGCACTGTGGGAGGGTCAGCGTCGAGGGAGCCCCGCACTGTGGGAGGGTCAGTGCTGAGGGAGGCCCGCACTGTGGGAGGGTCAGTGCTGAGGGAGCCCCGCACTGTGGGAGGGTCAGCGCTGAGGGAGCACCGCACTGTGGGAGGGTCAGTGCTGAGGGAGCCCCGCACTGTGGGAGGGTCAGTGCTGAGGGAGCCCCGCACTGTGGGAGGGTCAGTGCTGAGGGAGCCCCGCACTGTGGGAGGGTCAGCGCTGAGGGAGCACCGCACTGTGGGAGGGTCAGTGCTGAGGGAGCCCCGCACTGTGGGAGGGTCAGTGCCGAGGGAGCCCCGCACTGTGGGAGGGTCAGCGCCGAGGGAGCACCGCACTGTGGGAGGGTCAGTGCTGAGGGAGCCCCGCACTGTGGGAGGGTCAGCGCCGAGGGAGCCCCGCACTGTGGGAGGGTCAGCGCTGAGGGAGCCCCGCACTGTGGGAGGGTCAGTGCCGAGGGAGCCCCGCACTGTCGGAGGGTCAGCGATGAGGGAGCCCCGCACTGTGGGAGGGTCAGTGCTGAGGGAGCCCCGCACTGTGGGAGGGTCAGTGCTGAGGGAGCCCTGCACTGTGGGAGGGTCAGTGCTGAGGGAGCCCTGCACTGTCGGAGGGTCAGCGCTGAGGGAGCCCCGCACTGTGGGAGGGTCAGCGCCGAGGGAGCCCCGCATTGTGGGAGGGTCAGTGTAGAGGGAGCCCCGCACTCTGGGAGGGTCAGTGCTGAGGGAGCCCCGCAATGTGGGAGGGTCAGCGCTGAGGGGGCCCCGCACTGTGGGAGGGTCAGTGCTGAGGGAGCCCCGCACTGTGGGAGGGTCAGTGTAGAGGGAGCCCCGCACTGTGGGAGGGTCAGCGCTGAGGGAGCCCCGCATTGTGGGAGGGTCAGCGCCGAGGGAGCCCCGCACTGTGGGAGGGTCAGCGCTGAGGGAGCCCCGCACTGTGGGAGGGTCAGTGCTGAGGGAGCCCCGCACTGTGGGAGGGTCAGCGCCGAGGGAGCCCCGCACTGTGGGGAGGGTCAGTGTTGAGGGAGCCCCGCACTGTGGGGAGGGTCAGTGTTGAGGGAGCCCCGCACTGTGGGAGGGTCAGCGCTGAGGGAGCCCCGCACTGTGGGAGGGTCAGTGCTGAGGGAGCCACCGCACTGTGGGAGGGTCAGTGTGGAGGGAGCCCTGCACTGTGGGAGGGTCAGTGCTGAGGGAGCTCCGCACTGTGGGACGGTCAGCGCTGAGGGAGCCCCGCACTATGGGAGGGTCAGTGCCGAGGGAGCCCCGCACTGTGGGAGGGTCAGCACCGAGGGAGCCCCGCACTGTGGGAGGGTCAGTGCTGAGGGAGCCCCGCACTGTGGGAGGGTCAGCGCTGAGGGAGCCCCGCACTGTGGGAGGGTCAGTGCTGAGGGAGCCCCGCACTGTGGGAGGGTCAGTGCTGAGGGAGCCCCGCACTGTCGGAGGGTCAGCGCTGAGGGAGCCCCGCACTGTGGGAGGGTCAGTGCTGAGGGAGCCCCGCACTGTGGGAGGGTCAGTGCTGAGGGAGCCCTGCACTGTGGGAGGGTCAGTGCTGAGGGAGCCCCGCACTGTCGGAGGGTCAGCGCTGAGGGAGCCCCGCACTGTGGGAGGGTCAGTGCCGAGGGAGCCCCGCACTGTCGGAGGGTCAGCGATGAGGGAGCCCCGCACTGTGGGAGGGTCAGCGCCAAGGGAGCCCCGCACTGTCGGAGGGTCAGTGTAGAGGGAGCCCCGCACTGTGGGAGGGTCAGCGCTGAGGGAGCCCCGCACCGTCGGAGGGTCAGCGCCGAGGGAGCCCCGCACTGTGGGAGGGTCAGTGTAGAGGGAGCCCCGCACTGTGGGAGGGTCAGCGCTGAGGGAGCCCCGCACTGTGGGAGGGTCAGTGTAGAGGGAGCCCCGCACTGTGGGAGGGTCAGTGCTGAGGGAGCCCCGCAATGTGGGAGGGTCAGCGCTGAGGGGGCCCCGCACTGTGGGAGGGTCAGTGCTGAGGGAGCCCCGCACTGTGGGAGGGTCAGTGTAGAGGGAGCCCCGCACTGTGGGAGGTTCAGCGCTGAGGGAGCCCCGCACTGTGGGAGGGTCAGCGCCGAGGGAGCCCCGCACTGTTGGAGGGTCAGCGCTGAGGGAGTCCCGCACTGTGGGAGGGTCAGTGCTGAGGGAGCCCCGCACTGTGGGAGGGTCAGTGCTGAGGGAGCCCCGCACTGTGGGAGGGTCAGCGCTGAGGGAGCCCCGCACTGTGGGAGGGTCAGGGCCGAGGGAGCCCCGCACTGTGGGAGGGTCAGCGCTGAGGGAGCCCCGCACTGTGGGGGGTCAGCACCGAGGGAGCCCCGCACTGTGGGAGGGTCAGCGCTGAGGGAGCCCCGCACTGTGGGAGGGTCAGCGCTGAGGGAGCCCCGCACTGTGGGAGGGTCAGTGCTGAGGGAGCCCCGCACTGTGGGAGGGTCAGTGCTGAGGGAGCCCCGCACTGTGGGAGGGTCATTGCTGAGGGAGCCCCGCACTGTGGGAAGGTCAGTGCTGAGGGAGCCCCGCACTGTGGGAGGGTCAGCGCTGAGGGAGCCCCGCACTGTGGGAGGGTCAGTGCTGAGGGAGCCCCGCACTGTGGGAGGGTCAGTGCTGAGGGAGCCCCGCACTGTGGGAGGGTCAGCGCTGAGGGAGCCCCGCACTGTGGGAGGGTCAGCGCTGAGGGAGCCCCGCACTGTGGGAGGGTCAGCGCCGAGGGAGCCCCGCACTGTGGGGAGGGTCAGTGTTGAGGGAGCCCCGCACTGTGGGGAGGGTCAGTGTTGAGGGAGCCCCGCACTGTGGGAGGGTCAGCGCTGAGGGAGCCCCGCACTGTGGGAGGGTCAGTGCTGAGGGAGCCCCGCACTGTGGGAGGGTCAGTGCTGAGGGAGCCCCGCACTGTGGGAGGGTCAGTGCTGAGGGAGCCCCGCACTGTGGGAGGGTCAGTGCTGAGGGAGCCCCGCACTGTGGGAGGGTCAGTGCTGAGGGAGCCCCGCACTGTGGGAGGGTCAGTGTGGAGGGAGCCCCGCACTGTGGGAGGGTCAGCGCTGAGGGAGCCCCGCACTGTGGGAGGGTCAGCGCCGAGGGAGCCCCGCACTGTGGGGAGGGTCAGTGTTGAGGGAGCCCCGCACTGTGGGGAGGGTCAGTGTTGAGGGAGCCCCGCACTGTGGGAGGGTCAGCGCTGAGGGAGCCCCGCACTGTGGGAGGGTCAGCGCTGAGGGAGCCCCGCACTGTGGGGGGTCAGCACCGAGGGAGCCCCGCACTGTGGGAGGGTCAGCGCTGAGGGAGCCCCGCACTGTGGGAGGGTCAGCGCTGAGGGAGCCCCGCACTGTGGGAGGGTCAGTGCTGAGGGAGCCCCGCACTGTGGGAGGGTCAGCGCTGAGGGAGCCCCGCACTGTGGAAGGGTCAGTGCTGAGGGAGCCCCGCACTGTGGGAGGGTCAGCGCTGAGTGAGCCCCGCACTGTGGGAGGGTCAGTGCTGAGGGAGCCCCGCACTGTGGGAGGGTCAGTGCTGAGGGAGCCCCGCACTGTGGGAGGGTCAGCGCCGAGGGAGCTCCGCACTGTGGGAGGGTCAGCGCTGAGGGAGCCCCGCACTGTGGGAGGGTCAGTGCTGAGGGAGCCCCGCACTGTGGGAGGGTCAGTGCCGAGGGAGCCCCGCACTGTGGGAGGGTCAGTGCTGAGGGAGCCCCGCACTGTGGGAGGGTCAGTGCCGAGGGAGCCCCGCACTGTGGGATGGTCAGCGCTGAGGGAGCCCCGCACTGTGGGAGGGTCAGCGCTGAGGGAGCCCCGCACTGTGGGAGGGTCAGTGCTGAGGGAGCCCCGCACTGTGGGAGGGTCAGTGCTGAGGGAGCTCCGCACTGTGGGAGGGTCAGTGCTGAGGGAGCCCCGCACTGTGGGAGGGTCAGTGCTAAGGGAGCCCTGCACTGTGGGAGGGTCAGTGCTGAGGGAGCTCCGCACTGTGGGAGGGTCAGCGCTGAGGGAGCCCCGCACTGTGGGAGGGTCAGTGCCGAGGGAGCCCCGCACTGTGGGAGGGTCAGCGCCGAGGGAGCCCCGCACTGTGGGAGGGTCAGCGCTGAGGGAGCCCCGCACTGTGGGAGGGTCAGTGCTGAGGGAGCCCCGCACTGTCGGAGGGTCAGCGCTGAGGGAGCCCCGCACTGTGGGAGGGTCAGTGCTGAGGGAGCCCCGCACTGTGGGAGGGTCAGTGCTGAGGGAGCCCTGCACTGTGGGAGGGTCAGTGCTGAGGGAGCCCCGCACTGTCGGAGGGTCAGTGCTGAGGGAGCCCCGCACTGTGGGAGGGTCAGTGCTGAGGGAGCCCCGCACTGTGGGAGGGTCAGTGCTGAGGGAGCCCCGCACTGTGGGAGGGTCAGTGCTGAGGGAGCCCCGCACTGTGGGAGGGTCAGTGCTGAGGGAGCCCCGCACTGTGGGAGGGTCAGTGCTGAGGGAGCCCCGCACTGTGGGAGGGTCAGTGCTGAGGGAGCTCCGCACTGTGGGAGGGTCAGTGCTGAGGGAGCCCCGCACTGTGGGAGGGTCAGTGCTGAGGGAGCTCCGCACTGTGGGAGGGTCAGTGCCGAGGGAGCCCCGCACTGTGGGAGGGTCAGTGCTGAGGGAGCTCCGCACTGTGGGAGGGTCAGCGCTGAGGGAGCCCCGCACTGTGGGAGGGTCAGTGCCGAGGGAGCCCCGCACTGTGGGAGGGTCAGCGTCGAGGGAGCCCCGCACTGTGGGAGGGTCAGTGCTGAGGGAGCCCCGCACTGTGGGAGGGTCAGTGCTGAGGGAGCCCCGCACTGTGGGAGGGTCAGTGCTGAGGGAGCCCTGCACTGTCGGAGGGTCAGCGCTGAGGGAGCCCCGCACTGTGGGAGGGTCAGTGCTGAGGGAGCCCCGCACTGTGGGAGGGTCAGCGCTGAGGGAGCCCTGCACTGTCGGAGGGTCAGCGCTGAGGGAGCCCCGCACTGTGGGAGGGTCAGCGCCGAGGGAGCCCCGCACTGTGGGAGGGTCAGTGTAGAGGGAGCCCCGCACTGTGGGAGGGTCAGTGCTGAGGGAGCCCCGCAATGTGGGAGGGTCAGCGCTGAGGGGGCCCCGCACTGTGGGAGGGTCAGTGCTGAGGGAGCCCCGCACTATGGGAGGGTCAGTGTAGAGGGAGCCCCGCACTGTGGGAGGGTCAGCGCTGAGGGAGCCCCGCACTGTGGGAGGGTCAGCGCCGAGGGAGCCCCGCACTGTGGGAGGGTCAGCGCTGAGGGAGCCCCGCACTGTGGGAGGGTCAGTGCTGAGGGAGCCCCGCATTGTGGGAGGGTCAGCGCCGAGGGAGCCCCGCACTGTGGGGAGGGTCAGTGTTGAGGGAGCCCCGCACTGTGGGGAGGGTCAGTGTTGAGGGAGCCCCGCACTGTGGGAGGGTCAGCGCTGAGGGAGCCCCGCACTGTGGGAGGGTCAGTGCTGAGGGAGCCACCGCACTGTGGGAGGGTCAGTGTGGAGGGAGCCCTGCACTGTGGGAGGGTCAGTGCTGAGGGAGCTCCGCACTGTGGGACGGTCAGCGCTGAGGGAGCCCCGCACTGTGGGAGGGTCAGTGCCGAGGGAGCCCCGCACTGTGGGAGGGTCAGCGCTGAGGGAGCCCCGCACTGTGGGAGGGTCAGTGCTGAGGGAGCCCCGCACTGTGGGAGGGTCAGTGCTGAGGGAGCCCCGCACTGTCGGAGGGTCAGCGCTGAGGGAGCCCCGCACTGTGGGAGGGTCAGTGCTGAGGGAGCCCCGCACTGTGGGAGGGTCAGTGCTGAGGGAGCCCTGCACTGTGGGAGGGTCAGTGCTGAGGGAGCCCCGCACTGTCGGAGGGTCAGCGCTGAGGGAGCCCCGCACTGTGGGAGGGTCAGTGCTAAGGGAGCCCCGCACTGTGGGAGGGTCAGTGCTGAGGGAGCCCCGCACTGTGGGAGGGTCAGCGCTGAGGGAGCCCCGCACTGTGGGAGGGTCAGTACCGAGGGAGCCCCGCACTGTGGGAGGGTCAGCGCTGAGGGAGCCCCGCACTGTGGGAGGGTCAGTGTAGAGGGAGCCCCGCACTGTGGGAGGGTCAGTGCTGAGGGAGCCCCGCAATGTGGGAGGGTCAGCGCTGAGGGGGCCCCGCACTGTGGGAGGGTCAGTGCTGAGGGAGCCCCGCACTGTGGGAGGGTCAGTGCCGAGGGGAGCCCCGCACTGTGGGAGGGTCAGTGCTGAGGGAGCCCCGCACTGTGGGAGGGTCAGTGCTGAGGGAGCCCCGCACTGTGGGAGGGTCAGTGCTGAGGGAGCCCCGCACTGTGGGAGGGTCAGTGCTGAGGGAGCCCCGCATTGTGGGAGGGTCAGTGCTGAGGGAGCCCCGCACTGTGGGAGGGTCAGTGTGGAGGGAGCCCCGCACTGTGGGAGGGTCAGCGCTGAGGGAGCCCCGCACTGTGGGAGGGTCAGCGCCGAGGGAGCCCCGCACTGTGGGGAGGGTCAGTGTTGAGGGAGCCCCGCACTGTGGGGAGGGTCAGTGTTGAGGGAGCCCCGCACTGTGGGAGGGTCAGCGCTGAGGGAGCCCCGCACTGTGGGAGGGTCAGCGCCGAGGGAGCCCCGCACTGTGGGAGGGTCAGCGCTGAGGGAGCCCCGCACTGTGGGAGGGTCAGTGCTGAGGGAGCCCCGCACTGTGGGAGGGTCAGTGCTGAGGGAGCCCTGCACTGTGGGAGGGTCAGTGCTGAGGGAGCCCCGCACTGTCGGAGGGTCAGTGCTGAGGGAGCCCCGCATTGTGGGAGGGTCAGCGCTGAGGGAGCCCCGCACTGTGGGAGTGTCAGTGCTGAGGGAGCCCCGCACTGTGGGAGGGTCAGCGCCGAGGGAGCCCCACACTGTGGGAGGGTCAGCGCCGAGGGAGCCCCGCACTGTGGGAGGGTCAGCGCCGAGGGAGCCCCGCACTGTGGGAGGGTCAGTGCTGAGGGAGCCCCGCACTGTGGGAGGGTCAGTGCTGAGGGAGCCCCGCACTGTGGGAGGGTCAGTGCTGAGGGAGCCCCGCACTGTGGGAGGGTCAGTGCTGAGGGAGCCCCGCACTGTGGGAGGGTCAGGGCTGAGGGAGCCCCGCACTGTGGGAGGGTCAGTGCTGAGGGAGCTCCGCACTGTGGGAGGGTCAGTGCTGAGGGAGCCCCGCACTGTGGGAGGGTCAGTGCTGAGGGAGCTCCGCACTGTGGGAGGGTCAGTGCCGAGGGAGCCCCGCACTGTGGGAGGGTCAGTGCTGAGGGAGCCCCGCACTGTGGGAGTGTCAGTGCTGAGGGAGCCCCGCACTGTGGGAGGGTCAGTGCTGAGGGAGCCCCGCACTGTGGGAGGGTCAGTGCTGAGGGAGCCCTGCACTGTCGGAGGGTCAGCGCTGAGGGAGCCCCGCACTGTGGGAGGGTCAGTGCTGAGGGAGCCCCGCACTGTGGGAGGGTCAGTGCTGAGGGAGCCCTGCACTGTCGGAGGGTCAGCGCTGAGGGAGCCCTGCACTGTGGGAGGGTCAGCGCCGAGGGAGCCCCGCACTGTGGGAGGGTCAGTGTAGAGGGAGCCCCGCAATGTGGGAGGGTCAGTGCTGAGGGAGCCCCGCAATGTGGGAGGGTCAGCGCTGAGGGGGCCCCGCACTGTGGGAGGGTCAGTGCTGAGGGAGCCCCGCACTATGGGAGGGTCAGAGTAGAGGGAGCCCCGCACTGTGGGAGGGTCAGCGCTGAGGGAGCCCCGCACTGTGGGAGGGTCAGCGCCGAGGGAGCCCCGCACTGTGGGAGGGTCAGCGCTGAGGGAGCCCCGCACTGTGGGAGGGTCAGTGCTGAGGGAGCCCCGCACTGTGGGAGGGTCAGCGCCGAGGGAGCCCCGCACTGTGGGGAGGGTCAGTGTTGAGGGAGCCCCGCACTGTGGGGAGGGTCAGTGTTGAGGGAGCCCCGCACTGTGGGAGGGTCAGCGCTGAGGGAGCCCCGCACTGTGGGAGGCTCAGTGCTGAGGGAGCCACCGCACTGTGGGAGGGTCAGTGTGGAGGGAGCCCTGCACTGTGGGAGGGTCAGTGCTGAGGGAGCTCCGCACTGTGGGACGGTCAGCGCTGAGGGAGCCCCGCACTGTGGGAGGGTCAGTGCCGAGGGAGCCCCGCACTGTGGGAGGGTCAGCGCTGAGGGAGCCCCGCACTGTGGGAGGGTCAGTGCTGAGGGAGCCCCGCACTGTCGGAGGGTCAGCGCTCACGGAGCCCCGCACTGTCGGAGGGTCAGCGCTGAGGGAGCCCCGCACTGTGGGAGGGTCAGTGCTGAGGGAGCCCCGCACTGTTGGAGGGTCAGTGCTGAGGGAGCCCCGCACTGTCGGAGGGTCAGCGCTGAGGGAGCCCCGCACTGTGGGAGGGTCAGTGCTGAGGGAGCCCCGCACTGTGGGAGGGTCAGTGCTGAGGGAGCCCTGCACTGTGGGAGGGTCAGTGCTGAGGGAGCCCCGCACTGTCGGAGGGTCAGCGCTGAGGGAGCCGCGCACTGTGGGAGGGTCAGTGCTAAGGGAGCCCCGCACTGTGGGAGGGTCAGTGCTGAGGGAGCCCCGCACTGTGGGAGGGTCAGCGCTGAGGGAGCCCCGCACTGTGGGAGGGTCAGTACCGAGGGAGCCCCGCACCTGTGGGAGGGTCAGCGCTGAGGGAGCCCCGCACTGTGGGAGGGTCAGTGCTGAGGGAGCCCCGCACTGTGGGAGGGTCAGTGCTGAGGGAGCTCCGCACTGTGGGAGGGTCAGCGCCGAGGGAGCCCCGCACTGTGGGGAGGGTCAGTGTTGAGGGAGCCCCGCACTGTGGGAGGGTCAGCGCCGAGGGAGCCCCGCACTGTGGGAGGGTCAGTGTTGAGGGAGCCCCGCACTGTGGGGAGGGTCAGTGTTGAGGGAGCCCCGCACTGTGGGAGGGTCAGCGCTGAGGGAGCCCCGCACTGTGGGAGGGTCAGCGCCGAGGGAGCCCCGCACTGTGGGGAGGGTCAGTGTTGAGGGAGCCCCGCACTGTGGGGAGGGTCAGTGTTGAGGGAGCCCCGCACTGTGGGAGGGTCAGCGCTGAGGGAGCCCCGCACTGTGGGAGGGTCAGTGCTGAGGGAGCCCCGCACTGTGGGAGGGTCAGTGCTGAGGGAGCCCCGCACTGTGGGAGGGTCAGTGCTGAGGGAGCCCCGCACTGTGGGAGGGTCAGTGCTGAGGGAGCCCCGCACTGTGGGAGGGTCAGCGCTGAGGGAGCCCCGCACTGTGGGAGGGTCAGCGCCGAGGGAGCCCCGCACTGTGGGGAGGGTCAGTGTTGAGGGAGCCCCGCACTGTGGGGAGGGTCAGTGTTGAGGGAGCCCCGCACTGTGGGAGGGTCAGCGCTGAGGAGCCCCGCACTGTGGAGGGTCAGTGCTGAGGGAGCCCCGCACTGTGGGAGGGTCAGTGCCGAGGGAGCCCCGCACTGTGGGAGGGTCAGTGTGGAGGGAGCCCCGCACTGTGGGAGGGTCAGTGCTGAGGGAGCTCCGCACTGTGGGAGGGTCAGTGCTGAGGGAGCCCCGCACTGTGGGAGGGTCAGTGCCGAGGGGAGCCCCGCACTGTGGGAGGGTCAGTGCCGAGGGAGCCCCGCACTGTGGGAGGGTCAGTGCTGAGGGAGCCCCGCACTGTGGGAGGGTCAGTGCTGAGGGAGCCCCGCACTGTGGGAGGGTCAGCGCTGAGGGAGCCCCGCACTGTGGGAGGGTCAGTGCTGAGGGAGCCCCGCACTGTGGGAGGGTCAGCGCTGAGGGAGCCCCGCACTGTGTGGGAGGGTCAGCGCCGAGGGAGCCCCACACTGTGGGAGGGTCTGCGCCGAGGGAGCCCCGCACTGTGGGAGGGTCAGTGCTGAGGGAGCCCCGCACTGTGGGAGGGTCAGTGCTGAGGGAGCTCTGCACTGTGGGAGGGTCAGCGCTGAGGGAGCCCCGCACTGTGGGAGGGTCAGCGCTGAGGGAGTCCCGCACTGTGGGAGGGTCAGCGCTGAGGGAGCCCCGCACTGTGGGAGGGTCAGTGCTGAGGGAGCCCCGCACTGTGGGAGGGTCAGTGCTGAGGGAGCCCCCGCACTGTGGGAGGGTCAGCGCTGAGGGAGCCCCACACTGTGGGAGGGTCAGTGCTGAGGGAGCCCCGCACTGTGGGAGGGTCAGTGCTGAGGGAGTCCCGCACTGTGGGAGGGTCAGTGCTGAGGGAGCCACGCACTGTGGGAGGGTCGGTGCTGAGGGAGCCCCGCACTGTGGGAGGGTCAGCGCTGAGGGAGCCCCGCACTGTGGGAGGGTCAGTGCTGAGGGAGTCCCGCACTGTGGGAGGGTCAGTGCTGAGGGAGCCCCGCACTGTGGGAGGGTCAGTGCTGAGGGAGCCCCGCACTGTGGGAGGGTCAGCGCTGAGGGAGCCCCACACTGTGGGAGGGTCAGTGCTGAGGGAGCCCCGCACTGTGGGAGGGTCAGTGCTGAGGGAGCCCCGCACTGTGGGAGGGTCAGTGCTGAGGGAGCCCCGCACTGTGGGAGGGTCAGTGCTGAGGGAGCCTCGCACTGTGGGAGGGTCAGTGCTGGCACTGTGGGAGGGTCAGTGCTGAGGGAGCCCCGCACTGTGGGAGGGTCAGTGCTGAGGGAGCCTCGCACTGTGGAGGGTCAGGCGAGGGAGCTCCCGCACTGTGGGAGGGGTCAGCGCTGAGGGAGCCCCACACTGTGGGAGGGTCAGCGCCGAGGGAGCCCCGCACTGTGGGAGGTCAGTGCTGAGGGAGCCCCGCACTGTGGGAGGGTCAGTGCTGAGGGAGCCCCGCACTGTGGGGAGGGTCAGCGCTGAGGGAGCCCCACACTGTGGGAGGGTCAGTGCTGAGGGAGCTCCGCACTGTGGGAGGTCAGCGCTGAGGGAGCCCCCACGTGGGGAGGGTCACGGTGAGGGAGCCCCGCACTGACCTGAGATTAGCATGGCCATGACCATCCAGTCACAAGCATCAGGGCCATTTTTGTACAGAGCTGCCGCTGAGGTTGAGCTGTGAGGATGAGAAGGAGTCAGTTAATGCAGCTCTATGTGGTTAATACACCTCGAACCCCTCACGGTGAAGCCCATGTTTCCCCTCAAAGCTGTCAGTCCCTCACACCTCCCTCTCCTCCTCCCCCCCCCCTCCCTCCTCTCCCTCCCTCCCTCTCTTTCTCTCTCCTCCTCCTCTCTCCCCCTCCCTCCTCTCTCTCCTCCCCCTCCCTCCCCTCTCTCCTCTCTCCTCCCTCCCTCTCTCCTCCCTCTCTCTCTCCCTCCCTCTCGCTCTCTCTCCTCCCTCTCTCTCTCTCCCTCCCCGTCTCCATCCCTCTCTCCCCCGTCCCTCCCTCCCTCTCTCTTTCTCCGTCTCCCTCCCTCCTCTCTCCTCTCTCCCCTGTCTCCTCCCTCTCCCTCCCTCCCTCTCTCCCTCCCCCTCTCTCTCCCGTCCTCCCTCTCTCTCTCACTCTCTCTCCCTCCCTCCCCTCTCTCTCTCCGTCTCCCTCCCTCTCTCACTCTCTCTCCCTCCCTCCCACTCTCCTCTCTCCCCTCTCTCCCTCTCTCTCACTCTCTCTCCCTCCCTCCCTCGCTCCCTCTCTCCTCTCTCTCCCTCCCTCCCTCTCTCTCCTCTCACCCTCCCTCCCTCTCTCTCCCTCCCTCCTCTCTCTCCCTCCCTCCGTCCCTCTCTCTCTCTCCATCTCCCTCCCTCTCTCTCCTCTCCCTCCCTCTCTCCCCTCTCACTCTCTCTCCCTCCCTCCCTCTCTCCCTCCCTCCCTCTCTCTCCTCTCTCTCCCTCTCTCTCCTCTCCCTCTCTCTCTCTCTCCTCTCCTCCTCCCTCTCTCTCTCTCCCTCTCTCCCTCTCTCCTCTCCCTCCCTCTCCCACCCTCTCTCCTCTCCCTCTCTCCCCCTCTCTCACTCTCTCTCCTCCTCCCTCCCTCCCTCTCTCTCCTCTCTCTCTCTCCTCTCTCCTCCTCTCTCCTCTCTCTCCCTCCCTCTCTCCCTCCCTCCCTCTCTCCTCTCTCCCTCCCTCCTCTCTCCCTCCCTCCCTCTCTCTCTCCTCTCTCCCTCCCTCCCTCTCTCTCCTCTCTCTCCCTCCCTCTCTCCTCTCCCTCCTCTCTCCCTCCCTCTCTCCTCTCTCCCCTCTCTCACTCTCTCTCTCTCCCCCTCTCTCTCCTCTCCCTCCCTCTCCTCCCTCTCTCTCCCTCTCCTCCCCTCTGTCTCCGTCCCCTCTCTCCCCCATCTCCCTTCCCCTTACTGTTGCAGTAATCCTGATCTGGCCTGGGGGAGAGCGTGCCCGATTCCTCTCCCTCTCTCCCCTCCCTCCCTCTCTCCTCTCCTCCCCCCTCTCTCTCCCTCACTCCTCCCTCCCTCCCTCTCTCACCCTCTCTCCCTCCCACCCTCCTCTCCTCTCTCCCTCCCTCTCTCCCCTCCTCTCTCTCCTCCCTCTCTCCCTCCCTCCCTCTCTCTCCTCTCTCTCCCTCCCTCTCTCCTCTCCCTCCCTCTCCTCCCTCCCTCTCTCTCCCTCTCCTCTCCTCTCTCTCTCTCCTCCCTCTCTCTCTCCCCTCTCTCCCTCTCCCTCCCTCTCTCCCCTCCCTCCCCTCTGTCTCCGTCCCCCTCTCTCCCCCATCTCCCATTCCCTTACTGTTGCAGTAATCCTGAATCTGCCTGGGGGAGAGCGTGCCCGATTCCTCTCCTCGCTCCAAGGTGTGAGTGGAGGGGGTGTGTGGGCCATTTGTATTTCGAACATCTCCCCCAGCTCCTGCTCCCGTCCCCACTCCCCTCCGAGGGAGGCTTTCCCAGCCGGCTGCAGGATTCCCGACAGACACACGTTCTGGAAGGTCGACTGGGCTCCAGTGCCCACTGGGGTCCGATGGAACGGCGGGAGTCTGGGGAATCGGACAGAGGGTTAGAGATGAGTAAAGCTCCCTCTACACTTTCCCCCCATCAAACACTCCCAGGGACAGGGACAGCACGGGGTTAGATACAGAGTAAAGCTCCCTCTACACTGTCCCCCCATCAAACACTCCCAGGGACAGGGACAGCACGGGGTTAGATACAGAGTGAAGCTCCCTCTACACTGTCCCCCCATCAAACACTCCCAGGGACAGGGACAGCACGGGGTTAGATACAGAGTAAAGCTCTCTCTACACTGTCCCCCCCATCAAACACTCCCAGGGACAGGGACAGGGACAGCACGGGGTTAGATACAGAGTAAAGCTCCCTCTACACTGTCCCCCCCATCAAACACTCCCAGGGACAGCACGGGGTTAGATACAGAGTAAAGCTCCCTCTACACTGTCCCCACCCATCAAACACTCCCAGGGACAGGGACAGCACGGGGTCAGATACAGAGTAAAGCTCCCTCTACACTGTCCCCACCCATTAAACACTCCCAGGGACAGGGACAGCACGGGGTTAGATACAGAGTAAAGCTCCCTCTACACTGTCCCCCCCCCATCAAACACTCCCAGGGACAGGGACAGCACGGGGTTAGATACAGAGTAAAGCTTCCTCTACACTGTCCGCCCCCCATCAAACACTCCCAGGGACAGGGACATCACGGGGTTAGATACAGAGTAAAGCTCCCTCTACACTGTCCCCCCATCAAACACTCCCAGGGACAGGGACAGCACGGGGTTAGATACAGAGTAAAGCTCCCTCTACACTGTCCCCCCATCAAACACTCCCAGGGACAGGGACAGCACGGGGTTAGATACAGAGTAAAGCTCCCTCTACACTGTCCCCCCATCAAACACTCCCAGGGACAGCACGGGGTTAGATACAGAGTAAAGCTCCCTCTACACTGTCCCCCATCAAACACTCCCAGGGACAGGGACAGCACGGGGTTAGATACAGAGTAAAGCTCTCTCTACACTGTCCCCCATCAAACACTCCCAGGGACAGGGACAGCACGGGGTCAGATACAGAGTAAAGCTCCCTCTACACTGTCCCCCATCAAACACTCCCAGGGACAGGGACAGCACGGGGTCAGATACAGAGTAAAGCTCCCTCTACACTGTCCTCCCATCAAACATTCCCAGGGACAGGGACAGCACGGGGTTAGATACAGAGTAAAGCTCCCTCTACACTGTCCCCCCATCAAACATTCCCAGGGACAGGGACAGCACGGGGTCAGATACAGAGTAAAGCTCCCTCTACACTGTCCCCCCATCAAACATTCCCAGGGACAGGGACAGCACGGGGTTAGATACAGAGTAAAGCTCCCTCTACACTGTCCCCCCCTTCAAACATTCCCAGGGACAGGGACAGCACGGGGTCAGATACAGAGTAAAGCTCCCTCTACACTGTCCCCCCATCAAACACTCCCAGGGACAGGGACAGCACGGGGTCAGATACAGAGTAAAGCTCCCTCTACACTGTCCTCCCATCAAACATTCCCAGGGACAGGGACAGCACGGGGTTAGATACAGAGTAAAGCTCCCTCTACACTGTCCCCCCATCAAACATTCCCAGGGACAGGGACAGCACGGGGTCAGATACAGAGTAAAGCTCCCTCTACACTGTCACCCCATCAAACACTCCCAGGGACAGGGACAGCACGGGGTTAGATACAGAGTAAAGCTCGCTCTACACTGTCACCCCCCATCAAACACACCCAGGGACAGGGACAGCACGGGGTTAGATACAGAGTAAAGCTCTCTCTACACTGTCCCCCCATCAAACACTCCCAGGGACAGGGACAGCACGGGGTTAGATACAGAGTAAAGCTCCCTCTACACTGTCCCCCATCAAACACTCCCAGGGACAGGGACAGCACGGGGTCAGATACAGAGTAAAGCTCCCTCTACACTGTCCTCCCATCAAACATTCCCAGGGACAGGGACAGCACGGGGTCAGATACAGAGTAAAGCTCCCTCTACACTGTCCCCCCCATCAAACACTCCCAGGGACAGGGACAGCACGGGGTTAGATACAGAGTAAAGCTCCCTCTACACTGTCCGCCCCCCATCAAACACTCCCAGGGACAGGGACATCACGGGGTTAGATACAGAGTAAAGCTCCCTCTACACTGTCCCCCCATCAAACACTCCCAGGGACAGGGACAGCACGGGGTTAAATACAGAGTAAAGCTCCCTCTACACTGTCCCCCCATCAAACACTCCCAGGGACAGGGACAGCACGGGGTCAGATACAGAGTAAAGCTCCCTCTACACTGTCCCCCCATCAAACACTCCCAGGGACAGGGACAGCACGGGGTTAGATACAGAGTGAAGCTCCCTCTACACTGTTCCCTCCCATCAAACATTCCCAGGGACAGGGACAGCACGGGGTCAGATACAGAGTAAAGCTCCCTCTACACTGTCCGCCCATCAAACACTCCCAGGGACAGGGACAGCACGGGGTTAGATACAGAGTAAATCTCCCTCTACACTGTCCCCACGGGGTTAGATACAGAGTAAAGCCGTCCCTTCTGGCTTCATCACACACACACACACTCTTTGCATCTCTTTCTCCCTCTGTCCCTCTTACTCTTTCTCTCTTTCCCAATGTCTTAATCACTTTTTTTTAACCACTCCCTCTGTGTCTGTCCCTCTCTGTCATTTTCTCTCTCCGTCTCTCCTGATCAGTCTCTCTCTCTCTCTCTCTCTCTCTCTCCCCCAGTCACTCTCCTGGAATATCGCTCTCTCCCTCCGTAATTCTGCTGTCTCTCTTTTCTCTCCCACTCTCTCTCTCTTTCTGTCTCCCTTCAGCTGCCTCTCCAACTTTGTGTCTGTCTCTCTGCCTTCTGCTCTCGACCAATTCCTCCCCCGTTTCTCTGTCTCTCTTTCTGTCTTACAGACTCTGACGGTGTCCGTCTCTATCTCTCTCCACCTCCTGCTTTGTAAAACTTTCTGTTTGAACCTCTCTCTCTCTCTCCCTCTTTTTTTTGCTCTGTCTGCGTTTAACTTTCTGCCCCTTATTTTTACTTAGTTGCCTCTTTCCCTCATTGCATCTCACTGTTTATATCTCTCTCCATGTCTGTGTGTCCCTGTTTCTCGATATATCCCTATCTTTTGAGTTATCTCTCTCTCCTTCGCTGTTTCTCTCTCTCCCAATATCTTTCTCTCTCTTTGTATCTCTCTCGATTTATCTCCCTCTCCCTCGCTGTTTCTCTCTCTCCCAATATCTTTCTCTCTCTTTGTATCTCTCTCGATTTATGTCTCTCTCCCTCGCTGTTTCTCTCTCTCCCAATATCTTTCTCTCTCTTTGTATCTCTCTCGATTTATCTCCCTCTCCCTCGCTGTTTCTCTCTCTCCCAATATCTTTCTCTCTCTTTGTATCTCTCTCGATTTATCTCTCTCTCCCTCGCTGTTTCTCTCTCTCCCAATATCTTTCTCTCTCTTTGTATCTCTCTCGATTTATCTCCCTCTCCCTCGCTGTTTCTCTCTCTCCCAATATCTTTCTCTCTCTTTGTATCTCTCTCGATTTATGTCTCTCTCCCTCGCTGTTTCTCTCTCTCCCAATATCTTTCTCTCTCTGTGTATCTCTCTCGATTTATCTCTCTCTCTCTCACTTGCTGTACCTCTGTCTATTCATCTCTCTCTGTATATTACTATCTCTTCCCTTTCACTTTCTCGCTCTCTCTCTCTCATTATATTTCTCCCTCTCCTTCTTTGTAAATCTTTATCTCTGTTTAGAGCTCTGTCCCTCTATCCGACAATTTGTATGTGTGTCTCTCTCTCTCTCTCCTTCCTCCTATCCCTCTCTCTCTCTTTCTCAGCCCCTATTTCGTTCCTTCTCTCCGTCTCGGCAATTAATGATGATGTCACTCGCTCCTGGACACTCCCTCTTCTGGTGAAATTGTCTTTACCCCTCACTTTCACATTCCCCCTCTCCGCCTCACGTCCCTCCACACTCTCTTTCACATTCCCTCTCTCCGCCTCACGTCCCTACACACTCTCTTTCACATTCCCCCTCTCCGCCTCACGTCCCTCCACACTCTCTTTCACATTCCCTCTCTCCGCCTCACGTCCCTACACACTCTCTTTCACGTTCCCCCTCTCCACCTCACGTCCCTCCACACTCTCTTTCACATTCCCTCTCTCCACCTCACGTCCCTCCACACTCTCTTTCACATTCCCCCTCTCCGCCTCACTGCCCTCCACACTCTCTTTCACATTCCCTCTCTCCACCTCACGACCCTCCACACTCCCTTTCACATTCCCTCTCTCCACCTCACGGCCCTCCACACTCCCTTTCACATTCCCTCTCTCCACCTCACGGCCCTCCACACTCTCTTTCACATTCCCTCTCTCCACCTCACGACCCTCCACACTCCCTTTCACATTCCCTCTCTCCACCTCACGTCCCTCCACACTCTCTTTCACATTCCCTCTCTCCGACTCACGTCCCTCCACACTCTCTTTCACATTCACTCTCTCCACCTCACGACCCTCCACACTCTCTTTCACATTCCCTCTCTCCACCTCACGTCCCTCCACACTCTCTTTCACGTTCCCTCTCTCCACGTCCCTCCACACTCTCTTTCACGTTCCCTCTCTCCACGTCCCTCCACACTCTCTTTCACATTCCCTCTCTCCACCTCACGTCCCTCCACACTCTCTTTCACATTCCCTCTCTCCACCTCACAACCCTCCAGACTCTCTTTCACATTCCCTCTCTACGCCTCACGTCCCTCCACACTCACTTTCACATTCCCTCTCTCCACCTCACGACCCTCCACACTCTCTTTCACATTTCCTCTCTCCGCCTCACGTCCCTCCACACTCTCTTTCACATTCCCTCAATCCACCTCACGTTCCTCCACACTCTCTTTCACATTCCCTCTCTCCACCTCACGTCCCTCCACACTCTCTTTCACATTCCCTCTCTCCACCTCACGTCCCTCCACACTCTCTTTCACATTCCCTCTCTCCGCCTCACGTCCCTCCACACTCTCTTTCACATTCCCTCTCTCCACCTCATGTCCCTCCACACTCTCTTTCACATTCCCTCTCTCCACCTCACGTCCCTCCACACTCTCTTTCACATTTCCTCTCTCCGCCTCACGTCCCTCCACACTCTCTTTCACATTCCCTCAATCCACCTCACGTTCCTCCACACTCTCTTTCACATTCCCTCTCTCCACCTCACGTCCCTCCACACTCTCTTTCACATTTCCTCTCTCCGCCTCACGTCCCTCCACACTCTCTTTCACATTCCCTCAATCCACCTCACGTTCCTCCACACTCTCTTTCACATTCCCTCTCTCCACCTCACGTCCCTCCACACTCTCTTTCACATTTCCTCTCTCCGCCTCACGTCCCTCCACACTCTCTTTCACATTCCCTCAATCCACCTCACGTCCCTCCACACTCTCTTTCACATTCCCTCTCTCCACCTCACGTCCCTCCACACTCTCTTTCACATTCCCTCTGTCCACCTCACGTCCCTCCACACTCTCTTTCACATTCCCTCTCTCCACCTCACGACCCTCCACACTCTCTTTCACATTCCCTCTCTCCACCTCACGTCCCTCCACACTCTCTTTCACATTCCCTCTCTCCATCTCACGTCAATCCACCCTCCCTTTCACATTCCCTCTCTCCACCTCACGTCCCTCCACACTCTCTTTCACATTCCCTCTGTCCACCTCACGTCCCTCCACACTCCCTTTCACATTCCCTCTCTCCACCTCACGTCCCTCCACACTCACTTTCACATTCCCTCTCTCCACCTCACGGCCCTCCACACACTCTTTCACATTCCCTCTCTCCACCTCATGTCCCTCCACAATCTCTTTCACATTCCCTCTCTCCACCTCATGTCCCTCCACACTCTCTTTCACATTCCCTCTCTCCACCTCACGTCCCTCCACACTCTCTTTCACATTCCCTCTCTCCACCTCACGTCCCTCCACACTCTCTTTCACATTCCCTCTCTCCACCTCACGTCCCTCCACACTCTCTTACACATTCCCTCTCTCCACCTCACGTCCCTCCACACTCTCTTTCACATTCCCTCTCTCCACCTCACGTCCCTCCACACACTCTTTCACATTCCTTCTCTCCACCTCACGTCCCTCCACACTCTCTTTCACATTCCCTCTCTCCACCTCACGTCCCTCCACACTCTCTTTCACATTCCCTCTCTCCACCTCACTTCCCTCCACACTCTCTTTCACATTCCCTCTCTCCGCCTCACGTCCCTCCACAGTCTCTTTCACATTCCCTCTCTCCACCTCACGTTCCTCCACACACTCTTTCACATTCCCTCTCTCCACCTCACGTCCCTCCACACTCTCTTTCACATTCCCTCTCTCCACCTCACGACCCTCCACTCTCTCTTTCACATTCCCTCTCTCCACCTCACGTCCCTCCACACACTCTTTCACATTCCCTCTCTCCACCTCATGTCCCTCCACAATCTCTTTCACATTCCCTCTCTCCACCTCATGTCCCTCCACACTCTCTTTCACATTCCCTCTCTCCACCTCACGTCCCTCCACACTCTCTTTCACATTCCCTCTCTCCACCTCACGTCCCTCCACACTCTCTTTCACATTCCCTCTCTCCACCTCACGTCCATCCACACTCTCTTTCACATTCCCTCTCTCCACCTCACGTCCCTCCACACTCTCTTTCACATTCCCTCTCTCCGCCTCACGTCCCTCCACCCTCTCTTTCACATTTCCCCTCTCCGCCTCACGACCCTCCACACTCTCTTTCACATTCACTCTCTCCACCTCACGACCCTCCACACTCTCTTTCACATTCCCTCTCTCCGCCTCACAACCCTCCACACTCTCTTTCACATTCCCTCTCTCCACCTCACGACCCTCCACACTCTTTTTCACATTCCCTCTCTCCACCTCACGACCCTCCACACTCTCTTTCACATTCCCTCTCTCCACCTCACGTTCCTCCACACTCTCTTTCACATTCCCTCTCTCCGCCTCACGTCCCTCCACACTCTCTTTCACATTCCCTCTCTCCACCTCACGTTCCTCCACACTCTCTTTCACATTCCCTCTCTCCACCTCACGTCCCTCCACACTCTCTTTCACATTCCCTCTCTCCACCTCACGTCCATCCAAACTCTCTTTCACATTCCCTCTCTCCAACTCACGTCCATCCACACTCTCTTTCACATTCCCTCTCTCCACCTCACGCCCCTCCACACTCACTTTCACATTCCCTCTCTACACCTCATGTCCATCCACACTCACTTTCACATTCCCTCTCTCCACCCCACGACCCTCCACACTCTCTTTCACATTCCCTCTCTCTACCTCACGTCCATCCACACTCTCTTTCACATTCCCTCTCTCCACCTCACGACCCTCCACACTCTCTTTCACATTCCCTCTCTCCACCTCACGTCCCTCCACACTCTCTTTCACATTCCCTCTCTCCCCCTCACGACCCTCCACACTCTCTTTCACAATCCCTCTCTCCACCTCACGTCCCTCCACACTCTCTTTCACATTCCCTCTCTCCACCTCACGGCCCTCCACACTCTCTTTCACATTCCCTCTCTCCACCTCAAGTCCCTCCACACTCTCTTTCACATTCCCTCTCTCCGCCTCACGACCCTCCACACTCTCTTTCACATTCCCTCTCTCCACCTCACGTCCCTCCACACTCTCTTTCACATTCCCTCTCTCCACCTCACGACCCTCCACACTCTCTTTCACATTCCCTCTCTCCACCTCACGTCCCTCCACACACTCGTTCACATTCCCTCTCTCCACCTCACGTCCCTCCACACTCTCTTTCACATTCCCTCTCTCCACCTCACTTCCCTCCACACTCTCTTTCACATTCCCTCTCTCCGCCTCACGTCCCTCCACACTCTCTTTAACATTCCCTCTCTCCACCTCACGTCCCTCCACACTCTCTTTCACATTCCCTCTCTCCACCTCACGACCCTCCACTCTCTCTTTCACATTCCCTCTCTCCACCTCACGACCCTCCACTCTCTCTTTCACATTCCCTCTCTCCACCTCACCTCCATCCAAACTCTCTTTCACATTCCCTCTCTCCACCTCACGTCCCTCCACACTCTCTTTCACATTCCATCTCTCCGCCTCACGTCCCTCCACCCTCTCTTTCACATTCCCCCTCTCCGCCTCACGACCCTCCACACTCTCTTTCACATTCCCTCTCTCCACCTCACGTCCCTCCACACTCTCTTTCACATTCCCTCTCTCCACCTCACGTTCCTCCACACTCTCTTTCACATTCCCTCTCTCCACCTCACGTCCCTCCACACTCTCTTTCACATTCCCTCTCTCCACCTCACGTCCATCCAAACTCTCTTTCACATTCCCTCTCTCCAACTCACGTCCATCCACACTCTCTTTCACATTCCCTCTCTCCACCTCACGACCCTCCACACTCACTTTCACGTTCCCTCTCTCCACCTCACAGCCCTCCACACTCACTTTCACATTCCCTCTCTCCGCCTCACGTCCCTCCACACTCTCTTTCACGTTCCCCCTCTCCGCCTCACGTCCCTCCACACTCTCTTTCACATTCCCTCTCTCCGCCTCACGTCCCTACACACTCTCTTTCACGTTCCCCCTCTCCGCCTCACGTCCCTCCACACTCTCTTTCACATTCCATCTCTCCGCCTCACGTCCCTCCACACTCTCTTTCACATTCCCTCTCTCCGCCTCACGTCCCTCCACACTCTCTTTCACATTCCCTCTCTCCGCCTCACGACCCTCCACACTCTCTTTCACATTCCCTCTCTCCACCTCACGTCCCTCCACACTCTCTTTCACATTCCCTCTCTCCACCTCACGACCCTCCACACTCTCTTTCACATTCCCTCTCTCCACCTCACGTCCCTCCACACACTCTTTCACATTCCCTCTCTCCACCTCACGTCCCTCCACACTCTCTTTCACATTCCCTCTCTCCACCTCACGTCCCTCCACACTCTCTTTCACATTCCCTCTCTCCACCTCACTTCCCTCCACACTCTCTTTCACATTCCCTCTCTCCGCCTCATGTCCCTCCACACTCTCTTTCACATTCCCTCTCTCCACCTCACGTCCCTCCACACTCTCTTTCACATTCCCTCTCTCCACCTCACGTCCCTCCACACTCTCTTTCACATTCACTCTCTCCACCTCACGACCCTCCACACTCCCTTTCACATTCCCTCTCTCCACCTCACGGCCCTCCACACTCCCTTTCACATTCCCTCTCTCCACCTCACGGCCCTCCACACTCTCTTTCACATTCCCTCTCTCCACCTCACGACCCTCCACACTCCCTTTCACATTCCCTCTCTCCACCTCATGTCCCTCCACACTCTCTTTCACATTCCCTCTCTCCGACTCACGTCCCTCCACACTCTCTTTCACATTCACTCTCTCCACCTCACGACCCTCCACACTCTCTTTCACATTCCCTCTCTCCACCTCACGTCCCTCCACACTCTCTTTCACGTTCCCTCTCTCCACGTCCCTCCACACTCTCTTTCACATTCCCTCTCTCCACGTCCCTCCACACTCTCTTTCACATTCCCTCTCTCCACCTCACGTCCCTCCACACTCTCTTTCACATTCCCTCTCTCCACTTCACAACCCTCCAGACTCTCTTTCACATTCCCTCTCTCCGCCTCACGTCCCTCCACACTCACTTTCACATTCCCTCTCTCCACCTCACGACCCTCCACACTCTCTTTCACATTTCCTCTCTCCGCCTCACGTCCCTCCACACTCTCTTTCACATTCCCTCAATCCACCTCACGTTCCTCCACACTCTCTTTCACATTCCCTCTCTCCACCTCACGTCCCTCCACACTCTCTTTCACATTCCCTCTCTCCACCTCACGTCCCTCCACACTCTCTTTCACATTCCCTCTCTCCGCCTCACGTCCCTCCACACTCTCTTTCACATTCCCTCTCTCCACCTCATGTCCCTCCACACTCTCTTTCACATTCCCTCTCTCCACGTCACGTCCCTCCACACTCTCTTTCACATTTCCTCTCTCCGCCTCACGTCCCTCCACACTCTCTTTCACATTCCCTCAATCCACCTCACGTTCCTCCACACTCTCTTTCACATTCCCTCTCTCCACCTCACGTCCCTCCACACTCTCTTTCACGTTCCCTCTCTCCACCTCACAGCCCTCCACACTCCCTTTCACATTCCCTCTCTCCACCTCACGTCCCTCCACACTCTCTTTCACATTCCCTCTCTCCACCTCACGTCCCTCCACACTCTCTTTCACATTCCCTCTCTCCACCTCACGTCCCTCCACACTCTCTTTCACATTCCCTCTCTCCGCCTCACGTCCCTCCACACTCTCTTTCATATTCCCTCCATCCACCACACGTCCCTCCACACTCTCTTTCACATTCCCTCTCTCCACCTCACGTCCCTCCACACTCTCTTTCACATTCCCTCTCTCCACCTCACGTCCCTCCACACTCTCTTTCACATTCCCTCTCTCCATCTCACGTCCCTCCACACTCCTTTTCACGTTCCCTCTCTCCAACTCACGTCCCTCCACACTCCCTTTCAAATTCCCTCTCTCCACCTCACGACCCTCCACACTCTCTTTCACATTCCCTCTCTCCACCTCACGTCCCTCCACACTCTCTTTCACATTCCCTCTCTCCATCTCACGTCCCTCCACACTCCTTTTCACGTTCCCTCTCTCCAACTCACGTCCCTCCACACTCCCTTTCACATTCCCTCTCTCCACCTCACGGCCCTCCACACTCTCTTTCACATTCCCTCTCTCCACCTCACGTCCCTCCACACTCCCTTTCACATTCCCTCTCTCCACCTCACGGCCCTCCACACTCTCTTTCACATTCCCTCTCTCCACCTCACGTCCCTCCACACTCTCTTTAACATTCCCTCTCTCCACCTCACGTCCCTCCACACTCTCTTTCACATTCCCTCTCTCCATCTCACGGCCCTCCACACTCTCTTTCACATTCCCTCTCTCCACCTCACGACCCTCCACACTCTCTTTCACATTCCCTCTCTCCGCCTCACGTTCCTCCACACTCTCTTTCACATTCCCTCTCTCCCCCTCACGTCCCTCCACACTCTCTTTCACATTCCCTCTCTCCACCTCACAACCCTCCACACTCTCTTTCACATTCCCTCTCTCCGCCTCACGTCCCTCCACACTCTCTTTCACATTCCCTCTCTCCCCCTCACGTCCCTCCACACTCTCTTTCACATTCCCTCTCTCCATCTCACGTCCCTCCACACTCCTTTTCACGTTCCCTCTCTCCAACTCACGTCCCTCCACACTCCCTTTCACATTCCCTCTCTCCACCTCACGGCCCTCCACACTCTCTTTCACATTCCCTCTCTCCACCTCACGTCCCTCCACACTCCCTTTCACATTCCCTCTCTCCACCTCACGTCCCTCCACACTCTCTTTCACATTCCCTCTCTCCGCCTCACGTCCCTCCACACTCTCTTTCACATTCCCTCTCTCCACCTCACGACCCTCCACACTCTCTTTCACATTCCCTCTCTCCGCCTCACGTCCCTCCACACTCTCTTTCACATTCCCTCTCTCCCCCTCACGTCCCTCCACACTCCCTTTCACATTCCCTCTCTCCACCTCACGACCCTCCACACTCTCTTTCACATTCCCTCTCTCCACCTCACGTCCCTCCACACTCTCTTTCACTTTCCCTCTCTCCACCTCACGACTCTCCACACTCTCTTTCACATTCCCTCTCTCCACCTCACGTCCCTCCACACTCTCTTTCACGTTCCCTCTCTCCACGTCCCTCCACACTCTCTTTCACGTTCCCTCTCTCCACGTCCCTCCACACTCTCTTTCACATTCCCTCTCTCCACCTCACGTCCCTCCACACTCTCTTTCACATTCCCTCTATCCACCTCACTACCCTCCACACTCTCTTTCACATTCCCCCTCTCCGCCTCACGTCCCTCCACACTCTCTTTCACATTCCCCCTCTCCGCCTCACGACCCTCCACACTCTCTTTCACATTCCCTCTCTCCACCTCACGTCCCTCCACACTCTCTTTCACATTCCCTCTCTCCACCTCACGTCCCTCCACACTCTCTTTCACATTCCCTCTCTCCACCTCACGTCCCTCCACACTCTCTTTCACATTCCCTCTCTCCACCTCACGACCCTCCACACTCTCTTTCACATTCCCTCTCTCCATCTCACGTCCCTCCACACTCTCTTTCACATTCCCTCTCTCCACCTCACGTCCCTCGACAGTCTCTTTCACATTCCCTCTCTCCACCTCACGTCCCTCCACACTCTCTTTCACATTCCCTCTCTCCACCTCACGTCCCTCCACACTCTCTTTCACATTCCCTCTCTCCGCCTCACGTCCCTCCACACTCTCTTTCACATTCCCTCTCTCCGCCTCACGTCCCTCCACACTCTCTTTCACATTCCCTCTCTCCGCCTCACGTCCCTCCACACTCTCTTTCACATTCCCTCTCTCCGCCTCACGTCCCTCCACACTCTCTTTCACATTCCCTCTCTCCGCCTCACGTCCCTCCACACTCTCTTTCACATTCCCTCTCTCCACCTCACGTCCCTCCACACTCTCTTTCACATTCCCTCTCTCCATCTCACGTCCCTCCACACTCCCTTTCACGTTCCCTCTCTCCACCTCACGTCCCTCCACACTCTCTTTCACATTCCCTCTCTCCATCTCACGTCCCTCCACACTCTCTTTCACATTCCCTCTCTCCGCCTCACGGCCCTCCACACTCTCTTTCACATTCCCTCTCTCCACCTCACGTCCCTCCACACTCCCTTTCACATTCCCTCTCTCCACCTCACGGCCCTCCACACTCTCTTTCACATTCCCTCTCTCCACCTCACGTCCCTCCACACTCTCTTTAACATTCCCTCTCTCCACCTCACGTCCCTCCACACTCTCTTTCACATTCCCTCTCTCCATCTCACGGCCCTCCACACTCTCTTTCACATTCCCTCTCTCCACCTCACGACCCTCCACACTCTCTTTCACATTCCCTCTCTCCGCCTCACGTCCCTCCACACTCTCTTTCACATTCCCTCTCTCCCCCTCACGTCCCTCCACACTCTCTTTCACATTCCCTCTCTCCACCTCACGACCCTCCACACTCTCTTTCACATTCCCTCTCTCCGCCTCACGTCCCTCCACACTCTCTTTCACATTCCCTCTCTCCCCCTCACGTCCCTCCACACTCCCTTTCACATTCCCTCTCTCCGCCTCACGTCCCTCCACACTCTCTTTCACATTCCCTCTCTCCCCCTCACGTCCCTCCACACTCCCTTTCACATTCCCTCTCTCCACCTCACGACCCTCCACACTCTCTTTCACATTCCCTCTCTCCACCTCACGTCCCTCCACACTCTCTTTCACTTTCCCTCTCTCCACCTCACGACTCTCCACACTCTCTTTCACATTCCCTCTCTCCACCTCACGTCCCTCCACACTCTCTTTCACGTTCCCTCTCTCCACGTCCCTCCACACTCTCTTTCACGTTCCCTCTCTCCACGTCCCTCCACACTCTCTTTCACATTCCCTCTCTCCACCTCACGTCCCTCCACACTCTCTTTCACATTCCCTCTATCCACCTCACTACCCTCCACACTCTCTTTCACATTCCCCCTCTCCGCCTCACGTCCCTCCACACTCTCTTTCACATTCCCCCTCTCCGCCTCACGACCCTCCACACTCTCTTTCACATTCCCTCTCTCCACCTCACGTCCCTCCACACTCTCTTTCACATTCCCTCTCTCCACCTCACGTCCCTCCACACTCTCTTTCACATTCCCTCTCTCCACCTCACGTCCCTCCACACTCTCTTTCACATTCCCTCTCTCCACCTCACGACCCTCCACACTCTCTTTCACATTCCCTCTCTCCATCTCACGTCCCTCCACACTCTCTTTCACATTCCCTCTCTCCACCTCACGTCCCTCCACAGTCTCTTTCACATTCCCTCTCTCCACCTCACGTCCCTCCACACTCTCTTTCACATTCCCTCTCTCCACCTCACGTCCCTCCACACTCTCTTTCACATTCCCTCTCTCCGCCTCACGTCCCTCCACACTCTCTTTCACATTCCCTCTCTCCGCCTCACGTCCCTCCACACTCTCTTTCACATTCCCTCTCTCCGCCTCACGTCCCTCCACACTCTCTTTCACATTCCCTCTCTCCGCCTCACGTCCCTCCACACTCTCTTTCACATTCCCTCTCTCCGCCTCACGTCCCTCCACACTCTCTTTCACATTCCCTCTCTCCACCTCACGTCCCTCCACACTCTCTTTCACATTCCCTCTCTCCATCTCACGTCCCTCCACACTCCCTTTCACGTTCCCTCTCTCCACCTCACGTCCCTCCACACTCTCTTTCACATTCCCTCTCTCCATCTCACGTCCCTCCACACTCCCTTTCACGTTCCCTCTCTCCACCTCACGTCCCTCCACACTCCCTTTCACGTTCCCTCTCTCCACCTCACGTCCCTCCACACTCTCTTTCACATTCCCTCTCTCCACCTCACGTCCCTCCACACTCTCTTTCACATTCACTCTCTCCACCTCACGTCCCTCCACACTCTCTTTCACATTCCCTCTCTCCACCTCACGTCCCTTCACACTCTCTTTCACATTCCCTCTCTCCACCTCACGTCCCTCCACACTCTCTTTCACATTCCCCCTCTCCACCTCACGTCCCTCCACACTCTCTTTCACATTCCCTCTCTCCGCCTCACGTCCCTCCACACTCTCTTTCACATTCCCTCTCTCCGCCTCACGTCCCTCCACACTCTCTTTCACATTCCCTCTCTCCGCCTCACGTCCCTCCACACTCTCTTTCACATTCCCTCTCTCCACCTCACGTCCCTCCACACTCTCTTTCACATTCCCTCTCTCCACCTCACGTCCCTCCACACTCTCTTTCACATTCCCTCTCTCCCCCTCACGTCCCTCACACTCCCTTTCACATTCCCTCTCTCCACCTCACGTCCCTCCACACTCTCTTTCACATTCCCTCTCTCCACCTCACGTCCCTCCACACTCTCTTTCACATTCCCTCTCTCCACCTCACATCCCACCACACTCTCTTTCACATTCCCTCTCTCCACCTCACGTCCCTCCACACTCTCTTTCACGTTCCCTCTCTCCACCTCACGTCCCTCCACACTCTCTTTCACATTCCCTCTCTCCACCTCACGTCCCTCCACACTCTCTTTCACATTCCCTCTTTCCACCTCACGACCCTCCACACTCTCTTTCACATTCCCTCTCTCCACCTCACGTCCCAAAACACTCTCTTTCACATTCCCTCTCTCCACCTCACGTCCCTCCACACTCTCTTTCACATTCACTCTCTCCACCTCATGTCCCTCCACACTCTCTTTCACATTCCCTCTCTCCACCTCACGTCCCAAAACACTCTCTTTCACATTCCCTCTCTCCACCTCACGTCCCTCCACACTCTCTTTCACATTCCCTCTTTCCACCTCACGACCCTCCACACTCTCTTTCACATTCCCTCTCTCCACCTCACGTCCCTCCACACTCTCTTTCACATTCCCTCTCTCCGCCTCACGTCCCTCCACACTCTCTTTCACATTCCCTCTCTCCACCTCACGTCCCTCCACACTCTCTTTCACATTCCCTCTCTCCACCTCACGTCCCTCCACACTCTCTTTCACATTCCCTCTCTCCACCTCACGTCCCTCCACACTCCCTTTCACATTCCCTCTCTTCACCTCACGTCCCTCCACACTCTCTTTCACATTCCCTCTCTCCACCTCACGTCCCTCCACACTCTTTCACATTCCCTCTCTCCACCTCACGTCCCTCCACACTCCCTTTCACATTCCCTCTCTCCACCTCACGTCCCTCCACACTCTCTTTCACATTCCCTCTCTCCGCCTCACGTCTCTCCACACTCCCTTTCACATTCCCTCTCTCCACCTCACGTCCCTCCACACTCTCTTTCACATTCCCTCTCTCCACCTCACGTCCCTCCACACTCTCTTTCACATTCACTCTCTCCACCTCACGTCCCTCCACACTCCCTTTCACATTCACTCTCTCCACCTCACGTCCCTCCACCCTCTCTTTCACATTCCCTCTCTCCACCTCACGTCCCTTCACACTGTCTTTCACATTCCCTCTCTCCAACTCACGTCCCTCCACACTCTCTTTCACATTCCCTCTCTCCAACTCACGTCCCTCCACACTCTCTTTCACATTCCCTCTCTCCACCTCACGATCCTCCACACTCTCTTTCACATTCCCTCTCTCCAACTCACGTCCCTCCACACTCTCTTTCACATTCCCTCTCTCCAACTCACGTCCCTCCACACTCTCTTTCACATTCCCTCTCTCCAACTCACGTCCCTCCACACTCTCTTTCACATTCCCTCTCTCTACCTCACGACCCTCCACACTCTCTTTCACATTCCCTCTCTCCACCTCACGTCCCTCCACACTCTCTTTCACATTCCCTCTCTCCACCTCACGTCCCTCCACACTCTTTCACATTCCCTCTCTCCACCTCACGTCCCTCCACACTCTCTTTCACATTCACTCACTCCACCTCACGTCCCTCCACACTCTCTTTCACATTCCCTCTCTCCACCTCACGTCCCTCCACACTCTCTTTCACATTCCCTCTCTCCACCTCACGTCCCTCCACACTCTCTTTCACATTCCCTCTCTCCACCTCACGACCCTCCACACTCTCTTTCACATTCCCTCTCTCCACCTCACGACCCTCCACACTCTCTTTCACATTCCCTCTCTCCACCTCACGTCCCTCCACACTCTCTTTCACATTCCCTCTCTCCACCTCACGTCCCTCCACACTCTCTTTCACATTCCCTCTCTCCACCTCACGTCCCTCCACACTCTCTTTCACATTCACTCACTCCACCTCACGTCCGTCCACACTCTCTTTCACATTCCCTCTCTCCACCTCACGTCCCTCCACACTCTCTTTCACATTCCCTCTCTCCGCCTCACGTCCCTCCACACTCTCTTTCACATTCCCTCTCTCCACCTCACGTCCCTCCACACTCCCTTTCACATTCCCTCTCTCCACCTCACGTCCCTCCACACTCTCTTTCACATTCCCTCTCTCCACCTCACGACCCTCCACACTCTCTTTCACATTCCCTCTCTCCCCCTCACGTCCCTCACACACCCTTTCACATTCCCTCTCTCCGCCTCACGTCCCTCCACACTCTTTTTCACATTCCCTCTCTCCGCCTCACGTCCCTCCACACTCTCTTTCACATTCCCTCTGTCCACCTCACGGCCCTCTACACTCTCTTTCACATTCCCTCTCTCCACCTCACGTGCCTCCACACTCTCTTTCACATTCCCTCTCTCCGCCTCACGTCCCTCCACACTCTCTTTCACATTCCCTCTCTCCACCTCACGTCCCTCCACACTCTCTTTCACATTCCCTCTCTCCACCTCACGTCCCTCCACACTCCCTTTCACATTCCCTCTCTCCACCTCACGTCCCTCCACACTCTCTTTCACATTCCCTCTCTTCACCTCACGTCCCTCCACACTCTCTTTCACATTCCCTCTCTCCACCTCACGGCCCTCCACACTCTCTTTCACATTCCCTCTCTCCACCTCACGTCCCTCCACACTCTTTCACATTCCCTCTCTCCACCTCACGTCCCTCCACACTCCCTTTCACATTCCCTCTCTCCACCTCACGGCCCTCCACACTCTCTTTCACATTCCCTCTCTCCACCTCACGACCCTCCACACTCTCTTTCACATTCCCTCTCTCCACCTCACGTCCCTCCACACTCTCTTTCACATTCCCTCTCTCCACCTCACGACCCTCCACACTCTCTTTCACATTCCCTCTCTCCACCTCACGACCCTCCACACTCTCTTTCACATTCCCTCTCTCCACCTCACGTCCCTCCACACTCTCTTTCACATTCCCTCTCTCCACCTCACGACCCTCCACAATCTCTTTCACATTCCCTCTCTCCACCTCACGACCCTCCACACTCTCTTTCACATTCCCTCTCTCCACCTCACGACCCTCCACACTCTCTTTCACATTCCCTCTCTCCACCTCACGTCCCTCCACACTCTCTTTCACATTCCCTCTCTCAACCTCACGGCCCTCCACCCTCTCTTTCACATTCCCTCTCTCCGCCTCACGTCCCTCCACACTCTTTTTCACATTCCCTCTCTCCGCCTCACGTCCCTCCACACTCTCTTTCACATTCCCTCTTTCCACCTCACGTCCCTCCACACTCTCTTTCACATTCACTCTCTCCACCTCACGTCCCTAAACACTCTCTTTCACATTCACTCTCTCCACCTCCTGTCCCTCCACACTCCCTTTCACATTCCCTCTCTCCACCTCACGGCCCTCCACACTCACTTTCACATTCCCTCTCTCCACCTCACGTCCCTTCACACTCTCTTTCACATTCCCTCTCTCCACCTCACGTGCCTCCACACTCTCTTTCACATTCCCTCTCTCCACCTCACGACCCTCCACACTCTCTTTCACATTCCCTCTCTCCGCCTCACGTCCCTCCACACTCTCTTTCACATTCCCTCTCTCCGCCTCACGTCCCTCCACACTCCCTTTCACATTCCCTCTCTCCACCTCACGTCCCTCCACACTCTCTTTCACATTCCCTCTCTCCACCTCACGTCCCTCCACACTCTCTTTCACATTCACTCTCTCCACCTCACGTCCCTCCACACTCCCTTTCACATTCACTCTCTCCACCTCACGTCCCTCCACCCTCTCTTTCACATTCCCTCTCTCCACCTCACGTCCCTTCACACTGTCTTTCACATTCCCTCTCTCCAACTCACGTCCCTCCACACTCTCTTTCACATTCCCTCTCTCCAACTCACGTCCCTCCACACTCTCTTTCACATTCCCTCTCTCCACCTCACGATCCTCCACACTCTCTTTCACATTCCCTCTCTCCAACTCACGTCCCTCCACACTCTCTTTCACATTCCCTCTCTCCAACTCACGTCCCTCCACACTCTCTTTCACATTCCCTCTCTCCAACTCACGTCCCTCCACACTCTCTTTCACATTCCCTCTCTCTACCTCACGACCCTCCACACTCTCTTTCACATTCCCTCTCTCCACCTCACGTCCCTCCACACTCTCTTTCACATTCCCTCTCTCCACCTCACGTCCCTCCACACTCTTTCACATTCCCTCTCTCCACCTCACGTCCCTCCACACTCTCTTTCACATTCACTCACTCCACCTCACGTCCCTCCACACTCTCTTTCACATTCCCTCTCCCCACCTCACGACCCTCCACACTCTCTTTCACATTCCCTCTCTCCACCTCACGTCCCTCCACACTCTCTTTCACATTCCCTCTCTCCACCTCACGTCCCTCCACACTCTCTTTCACATTCCCTCTCTCCACCTCACGACCCTCCACACTCTCTTTCACATTCCCTCTCTCCACCTCACGACCCTCCACACTCTCTTTCACATTCCCTCTCTCCACCTCACGTCCCTCCACACTCTCTTTCACATTCCGTCTCTCCACCTCACGTCCCTCCACACTCTCTTTCACGTTCCCTCTCTCCACCTCACGACCCTCCACACTCTCTTTCACATTCCCTCTCTCCACCTCACGACCCTCCACACTCTCTTTCACATTCCCTCTCTCCACCTCACGTCCCTCCACACTCTCTTTCACATTCCGTCTCTCCACCTCACGTCCCTCCACACTCTCTTTCACATTCCCTCTCTCCACCTCACGTCCCTCCACACTCTCTTTCACATTCCCTCTCTCCACCTCACGTCCCTCCACACTCTCTTTCACATTCACTCACTCCACCTCACGTCCGTCCACACTCTCTTTCACATTCCCTCTCTCCACCTCACGTCCCTCCACACTCTCTTTCACATTCCCTCTCTCCGCCTCACGTCCCTCCACACTCTCTTTCACATTCCCTCTCTCCACCTCACGTCCCTCCACACTCCCTTTCACATTCCCTCTCTCCACCTCACGTCCCTCCACACTCTCTTTCACATTCCCTCTCTCCACCTCACGACCCTCCACACTCTCTTTCACATTCCCTCTCTCCCCCTCACGTCCCTCACACACCCTTTCACATTCCCTCTCTCCGCCTCACGTCCCTCCACACTCTTTTTCACATTCCCTCTCTCCGCCTCACGTCCCTCCACACTCTCTTTCACATTCCCTCTGTCCACCTCACGGCCCTCTACACTCTCTTTCACATTCCCTCTCTCCACCTCACGTGCCTCCACACTCTCTTTCACATTCCCTCTCTCCGCCTCACGTCCCTCCACACTCTCTTTCACATTCCCTCTCTCCACCTCACGTCCCTCCACACTCTCTTTCACATTCCCTCTCTCCACCTCACGTCCCTCCACACTCCCTTTCACATTCCCTCTCTCCACCTCACGTCCCTCCACACTCTCTTTCACATTCCCTCTCTTCACCTCACGTCCCTCCACACTCTCTTTCACATTCCCTCTCTCCACCTCACGGCCCTCCACACTCTCTTTCACATTCCCTCTCTCCACCTCACGTCCCTCCACACTCTTTCACATTCCCTCTCTCCACCTCACGTCCCTCCACACTCCCTTTCACATTCCCTCTCTCCACCTCACGGCCCTCCACACTCTCTTTCACATTCCCTCTCTCCACCTCACGACCCTCCACACTCTCTTTCACATTCCCTCTCTCCACCTCACGTCCCTCCACACTCTCTTTCACATTCCCTCTCTCCACCTCACGACCCTCCACAATCTCTTTCACATTCCCTCTCTCAACCTCACGGCCCTCCACCCTCTCTTTCACATTCCCTCTCTCCGCCTCACGTCCCTCCACACTCTTTTTCACATTCCCTCTCTCCGCCTCACGTCCCTCCACACTCTCTTTCACATTCCCTCTTTCCACCTCACGTCCCTCCACACTCTCTTTCACATTCACTCTCTCCACCTCACGTCCCTAAACACTCTCTTTCACATTCACTCTCTCCACCTCCTGTCCCTCCACACTCCCTTTCACATTCCCTCTCTCCACCTCACGGCCCTCCACACTCACTTTCACATTCCCTCTCTCCACCTCACGTCCCTTCACACTCTCTTTCACATTCCCTCTCTCCACCTCACGTGCCTCCACACTCTCTTTCACATTCCCTCTCTCCACCTCACGACCCTCCACACTCTCTTTCACATTCCCTCTCTCCGCCTCACGTCCCTCCACACTCTCTTTCACATTCCCTCTCTCCACCTCACGTCCCTCCACACTCTCTTTCACATTCCCTCTCTCCACCTCACGTCCCTCCACACTCCCTTTCACATTCCCTCTCTCCACCTCACGTCCCTCCACACTCTCTTTCACATTCCCTCTCTTCACCTCACGTCCCTCCACACTCTCTTTCACATTCCCTCTCTCCACCTCACGGCCCTCCACACTCTCTTTCACATTCCCTCTCTCCACCTCACGTCCCTCCACACTCTTTCACATTCCCTCTCTCCACCTCACGTCCCTCCACACTCCCTTTCACATTCCCTCTCTCCACCTCACGTCCCTCCACACTCTCTTTCACATTCCCTCTCTCCACCTCACGTCCCTCCACACTCCCTTTCACATTCCCTCTCTCCACCTCACGTCCCTCCACCCTCTCTTTCACATTCCCTCTCTCCACCTCACGTCCCTCCACACTCTCTTTCACATTCACTCTCTCCACCTCACGTCCCTCCACACTCCCTTTCACATTCACTCTCTCCACCTCACGTCCCTCCACACTCTCTTTCACATTCCCTCTCTCCACCTCACGTCCCTTCACACTGTCTTTCACATTCCCTCTCTCCAACTCACGTCCCTCCACACTCTCTTTCACATTCCCTCTCTCCAACTCACGTCCCTCCACACTCTCTTTCACATTCCCTCTCTCCACCTCACGACCCTCCACACTCTCTTTCACATTCCCTCACTCCACCTCACGTCCCTCCACACTCTCTTTCACATTCCCTCCCTCCGCCTCACGTCCCTGCACACTCTCTTTCACATTCCCTCTCTCCACCTCACGTCCCTCCACACACTCTTTCACATTCCCTCTCTCCACCTGACATCCCTCCACACTCTCTTTCACATTCCCTCTCTCCACCTCACGTCCCTCCACACTCTCTTTCACATTCCCTCTCTCCACCTCACGTCCCTCCACACTCCCTTTCACATTCTTTCTCTCCACCTCACGTCCCTCCACACTCTCTTTCACATTCACTCTCTCCGCCTCACGACCCTCCACACTTTCTTTCACATTCCCTCTCTCCACCTCACGTCCCTCCACACTCTCTTTCACATTCCCTCTCTCCACCTCACGTCCCTCCACACTCTCTTTCACATTCCCTCTCTCCACCTCACGTCCCTCCACACTCTCTTTCACATTCCCTCTCTCCCCCTCACGTCCCTCACACACCCTTTCACATTCCCTCTCTCCACCTCACGTCCCTCCACACTCTCTTTCACATTCCCTCTCTCCACATCACGACCCTCCACACTCTCTTTCACATTCCCTCTCTCCACCTCACGTCCCTCCACACTCTCTTTCACATTCCCTCTCTCCACCTCACGTCCCTCCACACTCTCTTTCACATTCCCTCTCTCCACCTCACGACCCTCCACAATCTCTTTCACATTCCCTCTCTCAACCTCACGGCCCTCCACCCTCTCTTCCACATTCCCTCTCTCCGCCTCACGTCCCTCCACACTCTTTTTCACATTCCCTCTCTCCGCCTCACGTCCCTCCACACTCTCTTTCACATTCCCTCTGTCCACCTCACGTCCCTCCACACTCTCTTTCACATTCCCTCTCTCCACCTCACGTCCCTCCACACTCTCTTTCACATTCCCTCTCTCCGCCTCACGTCCCTCCACACTCTCTTTCAAATTCCCTCTCTCCACCTCACGTCCCTCCACACTCTCTTTCACATTCCCTCTCTCCACCTCACGTCCCTCCACACTCCCTTTCACATTCCCTCTCTCCACCTCACGGCCCTCCACACTCTCTTTCACATTCCCTCTCTCCACCTCACGTCCCTCCACACTCTTTCACATTCCCTCTCTCCACCTCACGTCCCTCCACACTCCCTTTCACATTCCCTCTCTCCACCTCACGTCCCTCCACACTCTCTTTCACATTCCCTCTCTCCACCTCACGTCCCTCCACACTCCCTTTCACATTCCCTCTCTCCACCTCACGTCCCTCCACACTCTCTTTCACATTCCCTCTCTCCACCTCACGTCCCTCCACACTCCCTTTCACATTCCCTCTCTCCACCTCACGTCCCTCCACCCTCTCTTTCACATTCCCTCTCTCCACCTCACGGCCCTCCACACTCTCTTTCACGTTCCCCCTCTCCACCTCACGTCCATCCACACTCCCTTTCACATTCCCTCTCTCCACCTCACGTCCCTCCACACTCTCTTTCACATTCCCTCTCTCCACCTCACGTCCCTTCACACTGTCTTTCACATTCCCTCTCTCCAACTCACGTCCCTCCACACTCTCTTTCACATTCCCTCTCTCCAACTCACGTCCCTCCACACTCTCTTTCACATTCCCTCTCTCCACCTCACGACCCTCCACACTCTCTTTCACATTCCCTCACTCCACCTCACGTCCCTCCACACTCTCTTTCACATTCCCTCCCTCCGCCTCACGTCCCTGCACACTCTCTTTCACATTCCCTCTCTCCACCTCACGTCCCTCCACACTCTCTTTCACATTCCCTCTCTCCACCTCACGACCCTCCACACTCTCTTTCACATTCCCTCTCTCCCCCTCACGTCCCTCACACACCCTTTCACATTCCCTCTCTCCACCTCACGTCCCTCCACACTCTCTTTCACATTCCCTCTCTCCCCCTCACGTCCCTCACACACCCTTTCACATTCCCTCTCTCCACCTCACGTCCCTCCACACTCTCTTTCACATTCCCTCTCTCCACGTCACGACCCTCCACACTCTCTTTCACATTCCCTCTCTCCACCTCACGTCCCTCCACACTCTCTTTCACATTCCCTCTCTCCACCTCACGTCCCTCCACACTCTCTTTCACATTCCCTCTCTCCACCTCACGTCCCTCCACACTCTCTTTCACATTCCCTCTCTCCACCTCACGTCCCTCCACACTCTCTTTCACATTCCCTCTCTCCACCTCACGTCCCTCCACACTCTCTTTCACATTCCCTCTCTCCACCTCACGTCCCTCCACCCTCTCTTTCACATTCCCTCTCTCCGCCTCACGTCCCTCACACACCCTTTCACATTCCCTCTCTCCACCTCACGTCCCTCCACACTCTCTTTCACATTCCCTCTCTCCACCTCACGTCCCTCCACAATCTCTTTCACATTCCCTCTCTCCACCTCACGACCCTCCACACTCTCTTTCACATTCCCTCTCTCCACCTCACGTCCCTCCACACTCTCTTTCACATTCCCTCTCTCCACCTCACGTCCCTCCACACTCTCTTTCACATTCCCTCTCTCCACCTCACGTCCCTCCACACTCTCTTTCACATTCCCTCTCTCCACCTCACGTCCCTCCACACTCTTTTTCACATTCCCTCTCTCCACCTCACGACCCTCCACCCTCTTTTTCACATTCCCCCTCTCCGCGTCACGGCCCTCCACACTCTCTTTCACACTCCCTCTCTCCACCTCACGTCCCTCCACACTCTCATTCACATTCCCTCTGTCCACCTCATGTCCCTCCACACTCTCTTTCACATTCCCTCTATCCACCTCACGTCCCTCCACACTCTCTTTCACATTCCCACTCTCCACCTCACGTCCCTCCACACTCTCTTTCACATTCACTCTCTCCACCTCACGTCCCTCCACACTCTCTCTTTCACATTCCCTCTCTCCGCCTCACGTCCCTCCACACTCTCTTTCACATTCCCCCTCTCCGCCTCACGTCCCTCCACACTCTTTCACATTCCCTCTCTCCACCTCACGTCCCTCCACACTCTCTTTCACATTCCCTCTCTCCGCCTCACATCCCTCCACACTCTCTTTCACAATCCCTCTCTCCACCTCACGTCCCTCCACACTCTCTTTCACATTCCCTCTCTCCCCCTCACGTCCCTCCACACTCTCTTTCACATTCCCTCTCTCCGCCTCACATCCCTCCACACTCTCTTTCACAATCCCTCTCTCCACCTCACGTCCCTCCACACTCTCTTTCACATTCCCTCTCTCCCCCTCACGTCCCTCCACACTCTCTTTCACATTCCCTCTCTCCGCCTCACATCCCTCCACACTCTCTTTCTCAATCCCTCTCTCCACCTCACGTCCCTCCACACTCTCTTTCACATTCCCTCTCTCCACCTCACGTCCCTCCACACTCTCTTTCACATTCCCTCTCTCCACCTCACGTCCCTCCACACTGTCTTTCACATTCCCTCTCTCCACCTCACGTCCCTCCACACTCTCTTTCACATTCCCTCTCTCCACCTCACGGCCCTCCACACTCTCTTTCACATTCCCTCTCTCCACCTCACGTCCCTCCACACTCTCTTTCACATTCCCTCTCTCCGCCTCACGTCCCTCCACACTCCCTTTCACATTCCCTCTCTCCACCTCACGACACTCCACACTGACTTTCACATTCCCTCTCTCCAACTCACGTCCCTCCACACTCTCTTTCACATTCCCTCTCTCCACCTCACGTCCCTCCACACTCTCTTTCACATTCCCTCTCTCCACCTCACGTCCCTCCACACTGTCTTTCACATTCCCTCTCTCCAACTCACGTCCCTCCACACTCTCTTTCACATTCCCTCTCTCCAACTCACGTCCTTCCACACTCTCTTTCACATTCCCTCTCTCCACCTCACGACCCTCCACACTCTCTTTCACATTCCCTCTCTCCACCTCACGTCCCTCCACACTCTCTTTCACATTCCCTCTCTCCACCTCACGTCCCTCCACACTCCCTTTCACATTCCCTCTCTCCACCTCACGTCCCTCCACACTCTCTTTCACATTCCTTCTCTCCACCTCACGTCCCTCCACACTCTCTTTCACGTTCCCTCCCTCTACCTCACAGCCCTCCACACTCTCTTTCACATTCACTCTCTCCACCTCACATCCCTCCACACTCTCTTTCACATTCCCTCTCTCCACCTCACGGCCCTCCACACTCTCTTTCACATTCCCTCTCTCCACCTCACGTCCCTCCACACTCTCTTTCACATTCCCTCTCTCCACCTCACGTCCCTCCACACTCTCTTTCACATTCACTCTCTCCGCCTCACGACCCTCCACACTCTCTTTCACATTCCCTCTCTCCACCTCACGTCCCTCCACACTCTCTTTCACATTCCCTCTCTCCACCTCACGTCCCTCCACACTCTCTTTCACATTCCCTCTCTCCACCTCACGTCCCTCCACACTCTCTTTCACATTCACTCACTCCACCTCACGTCCCTCCACACTCTCTTTCACATTCCCTCTCTCCACCTCACGTCCCTCCACACTCTCTTTCACATTCCCTCTCTCCCCCTCACGTCCCTCACACACCCTTTCACATTCCCTCTCTCCACCTCACGTCCCTCCACACTCTCTTTCACATTCCCTCTCTCCACCTCACGACCCTCCACACTCTCTTTCACGTTCCCTCTCTCCACCTCACGTCCCTCCACACTCTCTTTCACATTCCCTCTCTCCATCTCACGTCCCTCCACACTCCCTTTCACGTTCCCTCTCTCCACCTCACGTCCCTCCACACTCTCTTTCACATTCCCTCTCTCCATCTCACGTCCCTCCACACTCCCTTTCACGTTCCCTCTCTCCACCTCACGTCCCTCCACACTCCCTTTCACGTTCCCTCTCTCCGCCTCACGTCCCTCCACACTCTCTTTCACATTCCCTCTCTCCACCTCACGTCCCTCCACACTCTCTTTCACATTCCCTCTCTCCACCTCACGTCCCTCCACACTCTCTTTCACGTTCCCTCTCTCCACCTCACGTCCCTCCACACTCTCTTTCACATTCCCTCTCTCCACCTCACGTCCCTCACACACCCTTTCACATTCCCTCTCTCCGCCTCACAACCCTCCACACTCTCTTTCACGTTCCCTCTCTCCACCTCACGTCCCTCCACACTCCCTTTCACGTTCCCTCTCTCCACCTCACGTCCCTCCACACTCCCTTTCACGTTCCCTCTCTCCGCCTCACGTCCCTCCACACTCTCTTTCACATTCCCTCTCTCCACCTCACGTCCCTCCACACTCTCTTTCACATTCCCTCTCTCCACCTCACGTCCCTCCACACTCTCTTTCACGTTCCCTCTCTCCACCTCACGTCCCTCCACACTCTCTTTCACATTCCCTCTCTCCACCTCACGTCCCTCACACACCCTTTCACATTCCCTCTCTCCGCCTCACAACCCTCCACACTCTCTTTCACGTTCCCTCTCTCCACCTCACGTCCCTCCACACTCTCTTTCACATTCCCTCTCTCCACCTCACGTCCCTCACACACCCTTTCACATTCCCTCTCTCCACCTCACGTCCCTCCACACTCTCTTTCACATTCCCTCTCTCCACCTCACGTCCCTCACACACCCTTTCACATTCCCTCTCTCCACCTCACGTCCCTCCACACTCTCTTTCACATTCCCTCTCTCCACCTCACATCCCTCCACACTCTCTTTCACATTCCCTCTCTCCACCTCACGACCCTCCACACTCTCTTTCACGTTCCCTCTCTCCACCTCACGTCCCTCCACACTCTCTTTCACATTCCCTCTCTCCATCTCACGTCCCTCCACACTCCCTTTCACGTTCCCTCTCTCCACCTCACGTCCCTCCACACTCCCTTTCACGTTCCCTCTCTCCGCCTCACGTCCCTCCACACTCTCTTTCACATTCCCTCTCTCCACCTCACGTCCCTCCACACTCTCTTTCACATTCCCTCTCTCCACCTCACGTCCCTCCACACTCTCTTTCACGTTCCCTCTCTCCACCTCATGTCCCTCCACACTCTCTTTCACATTCCCTCTCTCCACCTCACGTCCCTCACACACCCTTTCACATTCCCTCTCTCCGCCTCACAACCCTCCACACTCTCTTTCACGTTCCCTCTCTCCACCTCACGTCCCTCCACACTCTCTTTCACATTCCCTCTCTCCACCTCACGTCCCTCACACACCCTTTCACATTCCCTCTCTCCACCTCACGTCCCTCCACACTCTCTTTCACATTCCCTCTCTCCACCTCACGTCCCTCACACACCCTTTCACATTCCCTCTCTCCACCTCACGTCCCTCCACACTCTCTTTCACATTCCCTCTCTCCACCTCACGTCCCTCCACACTCTCTTTCACATTCCCTCTCTCCAGGTCCCGGAATAGAATCCCGACAGGATGGAAACAGGCCGTTCAGTCCAACACGTCTGCACCGACCCTGTGAGGAGTAACCCACCCAGACCATTCCCCTATTGGTGGGATAGGGAAGGGGGTGTAGGGGGTTACAGAGACTGGGAGGGTGTGTTGGGGCTGGAGGGCGTTACAGGGATAGGGAGGGGGTGTAGGGGGTTACAGAGATAGGGAGGGGGTGTAGGGGGTTACAGAGATAGGGAGGGGGTGCAGGGGGTTACAGAGATAGGGAGGGGGTGTAGGGGGGGAACAGGGATAGGGAGGGGGTGTAGGGGGTTACAGAGATAGGGAGGGGGTGCAGGGGGTTACAGAGATAGGGAGGGGGTGTAGGGGATTACAGAGATAGGGAGGGGCTGTAGGGGGGTTACAGAGATAGGGAGAGGGTGTAGGGGGTTACAGAGATAGAGAGGGGGTGTAGGGGGTTACAAAGATAGGGAGGGGGTGTAGGGGGTTACAGAGATAGGGAGGGGGTGTAGGGGGTTACAAAGATAGGAAGGGGGTGTAGGGGGGTTACAGAGATAGGGAGGGGGTTTAGGGGGTTACAGAGATAGGGAGGGTGTGTAGGGGGGTTACAGGGATAGGGAGGGGGTGTAGGGGGTTACAGAGAGAGGGAGGGGTGTGTAGGGGGTTACAGAGATAGGGAGGGGGGTGTAGGGGGTTACAAAGATAGGGAGGGGGTGTAGGGGGTTACAGAGATAGGGAGGGGGTGTAGGGGGTTACAAAGATAGGAAGGGGGTGTAGGGGGTTACAGAGAGAGGGAGGGGGTGTAGGGGGTTACAGAGATAGGAAGGGGGTGTTGGGGGGGTTACAGAGATAGGGAGGGGGTGTAGGGGGTTACAAAGGTAGGGAGGGGGTGTAGGGGGTTACAGAGATAGGGAGTGGGTGTAGGGGGTTACAGAGATAGGGAGGGGGTGTAGGGGGTTACAAAGATAGGGAGGGGGTGTAGGGGGTTACAGAGATAGGGAGGGGGTGTAGGGGGTTACAGAGATAGGGAGGGGGTGTAGGGGGGTTACAGAGATAGGGAGGGGGTGTAGGGGGTTACAGAGATAGGGAGGGGGTGTAGGGGGTTACAAAGACAGGAAGGGGGTGTAGGGGGTTACAGAGAGAGGGAGGGGGTGTAGGGGGTTACAGAGATAGGGAGGGGGGTTTTGGGGGTTACAGAGATAGGGAGGGGGTGTAGGGGGTTACAGAGATAGGGAGGGGGTGTAGGGGGTTACAGAGATAGGGAGGGGGTGTAGGGGGTTACAGAGATAGGGAGGGGGTGTAGGGGGTTACAGAGATAGGGAGGGGGTGTAGGGGGTTACAGAGAGAGGGAGGGGGTGTAGGGGGTTACAGAGATAGGGAGGGGGTGTAGGGGGTTACAGAGAGAGGGAGGGGGTGTAGGGGGTTACAGAGATAGGGAGGGGTGTTGGGGGGGTTACAGAGATAGGAAGGGGGTGTTGGGGGGGTTACAGAGATAGGGAGGGCATGTAGGGGCTGGAGGGAGTTACAGAGATTGTTTCGATTAGATTACATTACAGTGTGGAAACAGGCCCTTCGGCCCAACAAGTCCACACCGCCCAGCCGAAGCGTAACCCACCCATACCCCTACATTTACCCCTTACCTAACACTACGGGTAATTTAGCATGGCCAATTCACCTGACCCTGCACATCTTTGTGACTGTGGGAGGAAACCGGAGCACCCGGAGGAAACCCACGCTGACACGGGGAGAACGTGCAAACTCCACACAGTCAGTCGCCCCGAGGCGGGAATTGAACCCGGGTCTCTGGCGCTGTGAGGCAGCAGTGCTAACCACTGTGCTGCCCACGGGACGAGTGATCCCTGCTGGGAAATGGGATTGGAACACTTGGATATTTGATGACCTGTACTGATGGTACTGTAAAAACCCAACGTTTCTCTGACTGTGAGTTGTATTTCTGAGCTGTGCTTTCACCACTGTTTCCTTGCTCTCTCCAGAGTTGTCTTCCCACTATCAACATCCTGGGAGTTCCCATTGAGAGAGAATCTAACCATCGCCCCCTTGACGTTCAATGGCGTTACCATCACTGAATCCCCCCTCCCCCCCCACTATCAACATCCTGGGGGTTCCCATTGAGAGAGAATCTAACCATCGCCCCCTTGACGTTCAATGGCGTTACCGTCACTGAATCCCCCCTCCCCCCCCACTATCAACATCCTGGGGGTTCCCATTGAGAGAGAATCTAACCATTGCCCCCTTGACGTTCAATGGTGTTACCGTCACTGAATCCCCCCTCCCCCCCCACTATCAACATCCTGGGGGTTCCCATTGAGAGAGAATCTAACCATTGCCCCCTTGACGTTCAATGGTGTTACCGTCACTGAATCCCCCCTCCCCCCCCCCCCACTATCAACATCCTGGGGGTCCCCATTGAGCAGAAACAGACCCGGACCCAGCCCCATATCAATCCTGTGGCTACCAGAGCAGGGTCAGAGGCTGGGAATCCTGCAGCGAGTAACTCCCCCTCCTGACTCCCTCCCTCCCTCAAAGCCCTGTCGCCCCCATCGCTGAGTCAGGGAGGGTGAGGGAATACCCCCCCCCCACTCACCCCCCCGGACAGAGTCGGGGGCAGCTCTGACAACACTTGGGAAGCTCCGCACCCATCTGGGTCAAAATGCTGGAACTCCCTCCCTGAAGGACACACAGTAAGGAGGGAGGGTCGAGGGTGGGTGGGGGGGGGAGATGGGGAAACTGCGGCGGCTCACTCCAACATCTCGGGGCTGGCGGGGGGGGGGGGGGAACGATTCGGGGACGGGGCCGATAAATTGCACCTGTACAAATGTACATTTTGTCCCAATGGGATGAGTCAAGGTCATTGTCTCTGACAGCTGTGACACCTCCAAAGACCACACAAAGTAAATGTTTGCGCCTGTAAATCATGTAATTCAACCGAGAACAATAGGACATCTGTCTCTGTGTGTGTGTTTTATGGTCCTGTTCCTTATCTTCCTCAGCCAGTCCCCTGCCTGTGTGTGAGTGTGTGTGTCTCAGTGTGTGTGTGTCTGTGTGAGAGCGACTGTGTGTCTGTGTGAGTGTCTGTCTGTGTGTGTGTGTGTGTGTGTGTGTCTCAGTGTGAGTGTGTCTGTGTGAGAGTGACTGTGTGTCTGTGTGTAAGCGAGTGTGTTTCTGTGTGTGTGTGTGTGTGTGATTGTCCGTGTGCCCGTATGAGAGACTGTCTGTGTGTGTGTGTGTTTAAGAGAGTGTGCATGTGTGAAAGTGTGTGTGTCTGAGTGTGTGTGTGTCTGAGTGTGTGTGTGTCTGTGTCTGTGTGTCTATGTGCCTGCGTGTGTATATGTGTGTGTCTGTGTGTGTATGTCTGTGTGTGTGTGTCTGTGTGTGTATGTGTCTGTGTGTGTGTGTCTGTATGTGTGTCTGTGTGTCTGTGAGTGTGTATGTGTTTGTGTCTGTGTGTGTATGTCTGTCTGTATGTGTATGTGTGTGTCTGTGTGTGCGTGCGTGTCTGTGTGTGTATGTGTGTCTGTGTGTGTGCGTGTCTGTCTGTGTGTGTCTGTATGTCTCTGTGAGTTTGTGTGTGTGTCTGTGTGTGTATGTCTGTGTGTATGTGTGTGTGTCTGTGGGTGTGTCTGTGTGTGTCTGTGTGTGTGTATGTCTGTATGTATCTGTGTGTGTGTCTGTATGTGTCTGTGTGTGTATGTCTGTATGTATCTGTGTGTGTGTCTGTGTGTGTCTGTGTGTGTCTGTGTGTGTGTATGTCTGTATGTATCTGTGTGTGTGTCTGTGTGTGTCTGTGTGTGTGTATGTCTGTATGTATCTGTGTGTGTGTCTGTGTGTGTGTATGTCTGTATGTATCTGTGTGTGTGTCTGTGTGTGTCTGTGTGTGTGTATGTCTGTATGTATCTGTGTGTGTGTCTATGTGTGTCTGTGTGTGTCTGTGTGTGTGTATGTCTGTATGTATCTGTGTGTGTGTCTGTGTGTGTCTGTGTGTGTGTATGTCTGTATGTATCTGTGTGTGTGTCTGTGTGTGTGTATGTCTGTATGTATCTGTGTGTGTGTCTGTGTGTGTCTGTGTGCGTGTATGTCTGTATGTATCTGTGTGTGTTTCTGTGTGTGTCTGTGTGCGTGTATGTCTGTATGTATCTGTGTGTGTGTCTGTGTGTGTCTGTGTGCGTGTATGTCTGTATGTATCTGTGTGTGTGTGTGTCTGTGTGCGTGTATGTCTGTATGTATCTGTGTGTGTGTATGTGTGTGTCTGTGTGCGTGTATGTCTGTATGTATCTGTGTGTATGTCTGTGTGTGTCTGTGTGTGTGTCTGTGTGTGTCTGTGTGTGTGTATGTCTGTATGTATCTGTGTGTGTGTCTGTGTGTGTCTGTGTGCGTGTATGTCTGTATGTATCTGTGTGTATGTCTGTGTGTGTCTGTGTGTGTGTATGTGTGTGTCTGTGTGCGTGTATGTCTGTATGTATCTGTGTGTGTGTCTGTGTGTGTCTGTGTGCGTGTATGTCTGTATGTATCTGTGTGTGTATGTGTGTGTCTGTGTGCGTGTATGTCTGTATGTATCTGTGTGTGTGTCTGTGTGTGTCTGTGTGTGTCTGTGTGCGTGTATGTCTGTATGTATCTGTGTGTGTATGTGTGTGTCTGTGTGCGTGTATGTCTGTATGTATCTGTGTGTATGTCTGTGTGTGTCTGTGTGTGTGTCTGTGTGTGTCTGTGTGTGTGTATGTCTGTATGTATCTGTGTGTGTGTCTGTGTGTGTCTGTGTGTGTGTGTGTCTGTGTGTGTCTGTGTGCGTGTATGTCTGTATGTATCTGTGTGTGTCTGTGTTTGTC